>NC_043752.1:3544784-3715520 GCF_902148845.1 Salarias fasciatus | reverse complement strand
TGGTGGCCAACACCATCAGCAGCGTCTTCAAACGGGTCAGAACCAAAAGAGAGCTGGCTACATCCGGCTAGAACTGGCAAAACCTGATGATTTGGTGAAACGTCTCTCGTCGTCAGATCTCCGTGGACGGTCAGCTGGTGGCCAACGAGCTGGCTCCTCCAGACAGGCCCAAAGTCAGCGCCACGGTGCAGCAGACCCGCAGGAGCAAGATGTCTCTGAGGTATTAATTTCCAGCCGGCCGGGGTTCGCTCAGGCAGCCGACGCCACCCTCACCTGCGGCTCCGTCCTCTCAGGAAGCCTCAGGAGGGCGACGGCGCCGGTCCAGGAGAGGGCGCCGTCTCCTGGCAGAGGGTCACTCTGATCCTGGAGCTGCTGCAGTTCAAGAAGAAGCTGAGGAGAGCTCAGACGCTGGTGCCCGTCCTGTTCTCGCTCCTGGCCAGGTAACGCCGATTCCAGCCAATCACAGCGCAGCAGCACGGCCCGTGTTTACCGGCTTGTTTGTTTGTTTGCTTGCTGGCAGGAGTCAGGAGCCGTGCTCTGAAGACCACACCAACATGGAGTACACCAAGCAGCTGCTCCTCAGCTGCCTGCTCAACATCTGCAACAGGCTGGTGGCGGAGGGCGGAGCCAAGGCTGCAGGTGGGTCAGAGGTCAGAGGAGCGGGTTCTCCTGGGAGAATCATCCATCACATCAGTCCGTTACGTCCCGTCTCTGTTCCTCCCCAGAGCTCCTGGAGGAGGAGCAGTTCAGCGTGGAGCTGGTGGTTCAGTGCGTTCGAGCCTCCGACGTGCCGCAGACGCACCACCACGCCCTGCTGCTGCTGGGCGCCGTCGCCGCCATCTTCCCCGTGAGAGCCTCCCCTCCTCCGCCCGTGACGGTGCCGTCGCCCAGAAGGAGGCGGGGCTCCTGCTCACGCTTTGCTCCCGTGTGTCGTCCCGCTGCAGGAGAAGGTGCTCCACAACATCATGCCCATCTTCACCTTCATGGGCGCCAACGTGCTGCGTCTGGACGACGTGTACAGCTTCCGAGTCATCGAGAACACGCTGCGCGCCGTCATACCTGCTCTCATCCAGGTGGGGGGGTAACGCATGCGCGCGCACACACACACACACACACACCACACACCACACACACAACACACACCACACGGACTCCCCCTCATCCCTCCCTCTTCCTTCAGGCCCACCGGCGCCCTGACGGCAGCTCTCCGACTCACCTGGTTGCCGTGGTGACGAGGATCATGCACGTGTTCGTGGACGCTCTGCCTCACGTGCCCGCCCATCGCCGCCTGCCCGTCCTGTCAGAGCTGGTGACTACCCTCGGCCCCGCCCACTTCCTGTGGGTCCTGATGCTCCTCCTGTTCAAGCAGCACGCCGCACTGAGCTCCGGCTCCACCTCTGACAAGGTGTGTGTGTGTGTGTGTGTGTGTGTGTTACGTGTGTGTTTCTACTTGTTTTGTATATGAGGGGTTTGTTTGTTGTTTCATGTGTGTATGTATAGTGTAGATACTCGTTTCTCAGTGTGTGTGTGTGTGTGTGTGTGTGTGTGTGTGTGTGTGTGTGTGTGTTGCAGGATGCAGCCCTGCAGACGGACGTGGAGTTCTGGATCTCTCTTAGCGTTCACTTCCTGGTCACTGATCAGCTGACCTCCTTGATCGAAATGATGAACTTCCTGCTGCAGCTTCCTGACGACAAAGACGACAGTGAGAAACACACAACACACACACACTGCAATGCAGGCAGATTGCACACTTGTTATATGAGCGGACACACACACAGAAACACACCGATGCCTCCTGCAGCTCAGGCGAAGCGCCCGGCGCGCCGGCGAGGAGCCCAGAAGCAGCAGCAGCAGGAGGGAGGCGCCGGTGGAGGAGCTGATCTTCAACGTGGAGGCTCACAGCAGCAAGGAGCTGCGGCACCTCAAGTTCCTCTGCATCTCCTTCATAGCCGAGCTGCTCGCCTCCTCCAGCTTCATCGCCAAGGTGAGGACGGAGGCGTGACCCCTGCACCCCACTGACCCCTGCACCTCCTTTACGCCTCCTCTTCACCTGCTCTCCTGCGTTCAGGTGGCGGACGGTGACGACGACGCATCTCTGCAGCCGCTGCAGCAGAAGTGAGTGATGCTCACAGTGTGTGTGTGTGTGTGTAAGTTTGTGTGTGCGACCAAAGTTCTCGAACGCCTCGTGTTGCTTTCAGGCTCCTGGAGGAGGTGCTGAGGTACATCCAGAGTGTCGCCCGCTGTGTGGAGACCAACGCCGACAAGCCGACCGCCAAGTTCTGGAGAGTTCTGCTCAACAAGTGCTACGACGTGCTCGACAAGGTGTGTGTGTGTGTGTGTCACTATGGTAACGGAACATGATCACAGCCCGAACAGGGTCCTGACCGTCGCCGTCTCCCCCCTGCAGGTGAACGCCCTCCTGCCGGCAGACTCCTTCCTGGCGGTGATGAGGGGGCTGATGGGTAACGAGCTGCCGTCCGTGCGGAGGAAGGCCATGGAGCTGCTGAACAACAAGCTGCAGCAGAAGACGCTGTGGGAGGAGGCTCAGGTACCGACACGCCTCCGAGCGCTGCTCTGGGCGAAAACAGCCCTTCATACAGTCCATGCGTCTCACTTCCTGTCGTAGGTCGCGGTGCTCCTCCAGCTGACCGGCGACCTGCTGAGCATCGTGGGTAAAAGCCACGCGGAGGGTGCGGAGCAGGCCGTCAACCGGCAGACGGCGCTCTACAGCCTGAAGCTGCTGTGCCGCAGCTTCGGCGGCCGCCACCAGGAGGCGTTCGTGCCGGTGCTGCTGCGCGCGGTGGAGGTGGTGACGGCGGGCGAGGAGGAGAAGAACGTGACGGGCAGCGCTCTGCTGTGCGTCGCCGAGGTGGTGAGCACGCTGAGGGCGCTCGCCATCCCGCAGCTGCCCAGGTGAGCAGGCCGGGTCCGGCCCGTGGGAGAAGAGCGACGACTCGCCCGCTTCGCCGCTGACCGACTCGGCGCCCCCCGCAGGTTGATGTCGGCCGTGCTGCAGGCGCTTCCCAGAGGAAGGAGCTGCTGAGCAACGAGATCTACCTGCTGAGCGCCGTCACCGCCCTGCAGCGCGTCGCCGAGACGCTGCCACACTTCATCAGCCCCTACCTGCAGGACACCACCGCACAGGTAACACACACGCCACCGCACAGGTAACACACACACCACCGCACAGGTAACACACACGCCACCGCACAGGTAACACACACACACCACCGCACAGGTAACACACACCACCGCACAGGTAACACACACACACACCACCGCACAGGTAACACACACACACCACCGCACAGGTAACACACACACAGGTAACACACACACCACCGCACAGGTAACACACACACCACCGCACAGGTAACACACACCACCGCACAGACACACACCACCGCCACATGTAACACACACACCACCGCACAGGTAACACTACACCACCGCCACAGATAACACACCACACCACCGCACAGGTAAACACACACCCCCGCACAGGTAACACACACCACCGCACAGGTAACACACACCACCGCACAGGTAACACACACCCACCCGCACAGGTAACACACACCACCGCACAGGTAACACACACCACCGCCACAGGTAACACACACACCACGCACAGGTAACACACACCACCGCACAGGTAACACACACACACCACCGCACAGGTAAACAACCACCGCACAGGTAACACACACCACCGCACAGGTAAACACACGTCCACCGCACAGGTAACACACACACGCCACGCACAGGTAACACACCACGCACCGCACAGGTAACACACACACCACCGCACAGGTAACACACACACCACCGCACAGGTAACGCACACACCACCACACTGGTAACACACACACCACCGCACAGGTAACACACACGCCACCGCACACACCACCGCACAGGTAACACACACGCCACCGCACAGGTAACACACACACACACACACACCACCGCACAGGTAACACCACACACACACACACAGGTAAACACACCATGCCACCGCACAGGTAACACACACACGCCACCCGCACAGGTAACACACCACACCACCGAACAGGTAACACCACACACACCACCGCACAGGTAAACACACACCACCGAACAGGTAACACACCCACACCACCGCATAGGTAACACACACCACACCGCACACACGCCACCGCCACAGGTAACACACACACCACCGCACAGGGAACACGGTGCTGGGATGAGGAACTGATGGTTTCAAATGACTCGACAAAATCTAAAGTAAAATATTTCAGAAAAATAATAAACTGATGAACTCCTGACGGTCCCTCCTCGTGCTCCTGCAGGTGTGGTCGCCTCACTCGGCTGTTGGAGACCTCCTCTTCCTCCTCCTCCTCCTCCTCCTCCTCCCAGCTCTCCCTCCGCCTGGCCTCCCTCCGGAGCACCCTGGCCACCAGGCTGCCCCCCCGGGTCCTGCTGCCCACCCTGAAGCCGCTGCTACAGCAGCATGGTGCTGGACAGGAAGGTGAGCCCAGACCCGGTTACCCGGTTATCCTTGTTAGTCCCGGTTACCAGGCTACCCAGTTACCCAAGCCAGGCAACACCGCCATGAACAAGTGTGTCTCCCCCCGCAGGGCCAGCTGGGGGCGCTCATGAGCATCCTGAAGGAGCACATCAACCACAGGACAAGGAGCAGCTCAGCTTCCACCAATCAGAGCTCACCGCCTTCTTCCTGACGGCGCTGGACTTCAGAGCCCAGCACTGTCAGGTCCGGCGCCCGATTACAGACAAACAAACAAAACCAAAACAAACAAGCGCACAGCGTCCAGATGTTTACCTTTTTCCCTCCGCAGGGAGATCTGGAGAAAACTTCGCAGGTCGAAGGCAGCGTGATCGACGCTCTGGTTGCCATGGTGATGAAACTGTCCGAGGTGACGTTCAGGCCGCTTTTCTTCAAGGTAACGTTTCCGGCGGCGTCATGATTTCACCAGGAGTCTTTGGGATGAATAACTGCAGCTGTTGTGGTTTGTTTTTGTTTGTTTGTTGTACAGCTGTGTGACTGGAGCAAGTCGAGCAGCAGCGAGCGTCTGCTGACCTTCTTCCGCCTCTGCGATCGCATCGCCGAGCGGCTGAAGGGACTCTTCGTGCTGTTCGCCGGAAACCTGGTCAAGCCGTTCTCAGAGCTGCTGCGGCGCTCCGACTCCGCCCACACAGGTCCATTTATTCATTCATCCATTCATCCTTTTGAATTTATCCTGTTTCTCTTTTATGTTTTATCAGTTTTAGAATATTTAAGCATTTTATTTAGGATTGTTTTCAGAATTACATTGTTTTTATTTACTTTTTTTATTTACTTTGTCTTCATATTTCCATGATGGATGGAAATAATTCGATAATATTTGAGTTTTTAACTTGAATTTCTTTCTAATTTTGTGTAATGAGTTTTAATTTTTTTTTTAAACTTGTATTTGAAATCTTCCTTTTTTTGGAATTCAAGTTACCTGGACGTGACTTCAAATCCCACCCAGTAACTTCTCTGCATATTGATCCTCTCCGATGTTCCTCCAGCAGATGATCCCCTCTTCACGTCGGACAGCGGCGAGCAGAAGACCTGCCTGCTGCTGCGCTACGTCCTGGACTGCCTGCACAAGCTCTTCCTCTACGACACCCAGCGCTTCCTGAGCGCCGAGCGAGGCCACGCCCCTCCTCGAGCCGCTGGTCCAGCAGGTCAGGCCCCGCCTCCCCGCCGGCCAGCAAGCAGCCGAGAGTGAAGAAAAGACGTTTTTTCATTAACCTGCTGTGTGTGTGTGTGTGTGTAGCTGGAGAACATGGTCGGAGGGGAGCAGGAGTACCAGCAGAGGGTGACGCAGCACCTGTTGCCCTGCGGGGGGCAGTTCTCGGTGGCGCTCGCCGACGACTCGCAGTGCAAAACCCTGAACTATCAGATCCTGCTGAAGACCCAGACACCCGGACTCCAAGGTGAGCGACCCTGACGCAATAAAACACCCAGCATGCAACAGCTATGGGAGACGGTTCTTGGACATTTCACTTCATTTTGCACAGACGTGGTCGAGTTGTGGTCAGAATTGTTTGGTTTTGTGAGTATATAGACATTTTTACCCAGCATACTCCAACTCTTCCTCCTCCTCAGGTGCGTTTCTCCTCCCTGCTCATGCTGATGGAGGTGGCGTCCAAACTGAAGGAGAACTACATGGTGCTGCTTCCAGAAACCATCCCCTTCCTGGCCGAGCTCATGGAGGGTGAGGACTCTTCATCCCTTCCTCTGAATTATGTCAGAACGGCATCATTCGAGTGTGTTGATGTTTTCTGAGCATTTGGAGAAAAAAACTCTGCGGGCCGGATGTTTGTCAGAGACGTGAACGCGCGGTGAAGGTGCGATGGTCTGACCGGGGTGCGTTTGTTTTATAGATGAGTGCGAGGAGGTGGAGCAGCAGGTCCAGAAGGTGGTGCAGGAGATGGAGAACATCCTGGGAGAGCCGCTGCAGAGTTACTTCTAACCCACACACACACACACACACACACACACACACACACACACACACACACTATATCTCGATCATGTGACCTGTTGTTGTTTGAAAATAAATAAATAAACTCAGATTTTTTTTTTGTTTTTTTCCTCTGACCTTATTTGAATAAAGTTTCAGCTGAAGTTCGTGAAAATCTTTTTTTTATTATTTCTATAGTTATTATTTCGCTCTTTAATTGCTGTCCACTTGCGCTAGAAGTTTCTCTACTGTGGGACCATATTTTATATTATGTAGATATTTTTAGGTTTTATATTTACTGTGCACTGATGAAAAAGTACTTTCTTTTTTGTGTATTAACATAATTACAAATAAACACATTATTTCAATATAAGGTCTAAATACCCAAATAAAAAGGTACAAAATGTGTTTAGAATATATATATAAATTTCTTGTGATATTTTTATGTAGTGACGTATTTTAAACTGTTTAAAGAAAATTGTCATTTGTGGCTTCTGGCAGCTTTCACTAAAACAATCCTGCACAATTAAACAAGTTCATCAGCTGTATTGTTTACATGTTGGAGGTTATAAAGTTAATTTGTCTGTGCAGTTCAGGATTTTGACCGCATGGTGGCGCTGCTATAAAAGCGTGACCCGCTGTTAAACGCCACAGCAGCAGAAGAAGACGATTGTCAAGTACACTTTTCCGCTTGCGAGTGAACCTTCTGACAGTTAAAGATTCAGTTAAAGACGCTTAAAGATTCACCAGACGGCTTTAAATTCGCTCCAGATTCAGCTCTCCGACCACAGACGGTCTGTTGGAGCTTCTCTATTCGCCGCTCGGTGCTGTTATCCACCGACCTCCCTTGAAGGTTTGTTTGTTGTTTTTTTTTAAGTTATTGTTTTTATTGGTAATATAACTGGCACTTAAAGTTTGGATCCTCATATTTTTTTTCTCATTTAATACAGTTTTTATTGTCAAAATAAAGTGGCGGGTGACGGCTAACGCTAGCTAACATCTTTTTCGCGCGTGGCTCCGCCCCTTCGCCTAATCTGATTGGTTCTTTGGAACGTCACTCATCAGTATTTATCTAGGATTGGCTGAAAAAGCTGATTGTGAAAATACCTTAACGCCTGTTGACAAATAGGATTAACGAGGTAAATCGTTTGATTTAAATCACGCGTCCACGACTTTAATGCTTTGTGGGTGAGTGATCGTGGTAAACTTTGTATTTCTACCTTTTTCAGCCTCGCTGTTCCAAGGATAAAATATTTAAACACCATTAGTCTAGAGGGAATTCACAGGAAATACATTGAGACAAAGCAATTAAGATGACCCTAGTAAATAATATAAAAACGTTTTGGACACAACGGCGATAAAATAAGTAAAATATCTATTGTTTAACATAAACCCAGAGCAAATAGTAGTGTTTCAAGTCCTGATTTGAAAAGAACTATGTCGGGGAACTAAAAGCTGCTTCACCGAGTTTTGAAACCTGTTCCTGGGACCTCGGGGTTCTGGATGGTTCTGAGCCTTCGCGTGAATCTCTGGTGCATTTTGGCACGAGACCATTAAAAGCTTTGTGGATTTTCAAGTTGATCTTTTGACACAAAGGTAGCCAGAAGCAGTGACATGCACCCAACATGAAAAGCATGTTTATTTCTACTGATTTTATTAAGTCACTAAAGTTTATTGAAAATACAGTCCTGAACTCGAGCTTAATAATATGTGTGTGATCACTTGTGTCGTTATAGCAGCAGGTTGAACCTCCTCCGTCCTTCTTGGTGTTGTGGCTTCAGAGACATAAATCACCTTTCTTTTTTGTTCTCATGATCACTTCTCTTCAGCAGCTCATCTTCACCACCTCACTTACAGGTGGATATTCATCTCGGATGGTGGCGCCCCCTGCAGGTGCAGCCTGATCCGTACAGGTTATAATTGGCTGCCAGTGAGGGCTGCTGGGTAATCCAGAGGCTTAGCCACTGTTCAGAGTGAACACACCAGAGGAGGAGGAGGAGGAGACCCTCAGGTGAATCTCTGCTGGCTACTGCACACACTCGGTTCAGGTTCAAGGTCCGTGTTTGTGTGTGATGATAAAACAGCTGATCTGTGTGTGTGTGTTTGAGTGGGCGGAGCCTCAGCGGATGAATGAGCAGCTTCGACCAGGAGTGTGAGCAGGTTAAAGGTTTAACTTAAACTGAAGCTGCACACATCGCTGAGGGTTTGTGTGTGTGTGTGTGTGTGCGTGCGTATATATGTGTGTGTGCGTGCGTGTGTGTGTGCGCATGTGTGTGTGTACTCTGTTATGAATGACGAAGATGAAGACCTGCAGAGTTGGGGCTGGACTGATCTGTGTGTATCTTCACAACTTTGGGAATAATTACTGTAAACTGACGTCACTAATAGTTTTATTGATCTGCCCGGGTTCACCCGGGGTCAACTGGGGTCACCTGAGGTCACGAGGAGGTTGAATTGCTGTAATGGGAGTGAGACTGGACATCGGCTCACTGTACTCTGTTTGAATGCAATATTCCAGCTCCGGTTACTCCTCTCTTCGGTGGGACTGGGAGGAGGAGGCGCAGACGGGAGCCATGTCCAGACGGAGCCTGCGGCTGGAGGCCAGCCTCCTGGACCGCAGCCTGCCGCACAGCAGCGCCTCCTTCAGTGCAGGAGCAGCCAGCTGGAGGAACGCCTCCTCCAGGTCGCTGAGGTCTCGCGGCTCCCAGCAGCTCTCCACCTCCTGCTCCGAGTCGCTCCTCCTCCCCCGGAC
The DNA here is from genome assembly GCF_902148845.1 of Salarias fasciatus. Lineage (NCBI taxonomy): Eukaryota > Metazoa > Chordata > Actinopteri > Blenniiformes > Blenniidae > Salarias > Salarias fasciatus. Next base: position 3,706,277 of record NC_043752.1, on the reverse strand, counting down.
TCCCCTGAAGTCGGCCGGTCCATCTCTTCTCAACAGCAGCGTGGCCTCGGACGCCTCCCTCATCTCCTCCCTGCTGGAGGAGTCCACCATCCAGGAGTCCACCCTGGTCGACACACTCTGGGGTACGCCTCCTCGCCTCCTCCGCTCCTTCACCTCCTCTCAGAATCCAGGTTCTAACAAACGTTTTCCTCCTCAGGGTTGGACAATGACTGCGACATTAAAGGTAAATTAATGCCTCCTTTTCCTCCTCCTCCTGTGAGATTGACTGATGTGTCAAATCAGTGTAAAATCTTATTGAATGTTGAAATGTTAGCATCAGTGCTAAAACATAAGTTGACTCTTTCTTCATCACACATGGAGAAAGTCAGTTTTCAAAGCAGATCCTTTTCGGTGTGTGTCGAGTTCATCTTATCACCACTTTATTTCCATTCTGCATGCAGATCAGAATGTTCTCCTCCTCACTGTGTGTGTTTGTGTTGCAGAGAGCGCCGCCGCGGTGGAGGAGAGCAGCGCTGCGCTCAAGCCTCCGCTCAGCAGGCTGTACTGCACCAACTGCGAGGCGCCCTGCTCCTCCTGCGCCGCCGCCTCCGGTCAGACGGAGCTCGGAGAGGAGGAGGCGTCGACGGTGTACAGAGGAGGGAGGAGCAGGAGGAGGCGCGAGAGTGAGAGAGACACACACACACACACACACTCTTATTCTTTTCACTTTTAAATTACATTTCACTTATTCATGTTGAACTTTTGATAGTTTTTCATATTTTAATCAGTGTTTCTAGAAAGAAAAGCTGTTGAGAAATGCGATATTGATATATTGAAATGATTTAGTTGTTTTCTAGTGATATACAGTCAACATTTAAAACTCTTCTTGGCTTTCTTTGTTTTTTTTAATTAGAAACTGTGAAATTTAAAGTTTCCTCATCTCGAACTCAACATTTTGGAGCATCAGATGCATTTATTGATCCTTTCCCCTTCCAGATGTTCTGCAGGTTGTGGGTGATGCAACCGCTCGATGCTTTGAGCTGCTGCTGCACACCTGCCAGGTGTTAGTGGGGTCAAAGGTCACGCAGGAGGACAGACGAGCAGGTAGGATGTAGAGGTTTCAGGTGTCCGGGTTGCTTCAGCTGAGCTGCTCCCTGTCACTTTGGCTGTTTCCACGGTGAAATGCAAATCTCCTGCGCCTCCTGCCTGCTCCTGAGCTCACTCCTCTCTCTCCTCTCTCACTCTCACTCCTCTCTCTCTCCTCTCACTCCTCTCTCTCTCCTCTCCCTGCAGCTCGACCTGCTCCTCCAGGAGTCATGAGCCTGAAGGAGGCGCCGGCCCAGACGAAGGAGGTGCAGCCCGCCGGATCGCTGTGTGAGTGCGACACACACTCAGTGGTTGAAGTTCATGTGCAGAAGTGAAGGCGAGCAGGCAGAACGTGTGTTTGACTCCATCTGGTGAATTAAACCTGGCGATAATCAAACACCCTGCAGTCGTCAAACTCTGCCTTCATTCATGTAGAGTAAAAATGTTTCACAGTGTTTCTTAAGGATTAGCTGCGGTGCTAGCGTTAGCTTCAGAGGAATGCAAAGTCTCCTGACCACAGACTGAAACATGTCGGACGGGAGGACAGCGCCTCGGCTCTTTGGGAGCTTTCTGTCCGTCTGACCCGTTTGCAGCCGACTGGAGTTTCCTCTGCAGCTCTGAACTCCTTCAGCCGTGAGGCTCACTCTGTTTAACGTCTCCGTTTGTGCCTCGAAGCTGCGAAGCGTTGATCTCAGTAACTGAAACTTTTCCATCTCTTCCATCACACTTTAGTTTGCACTGTCCCTGGATGCTCTCTGCACTGCTGCACCTCTCTCACTCTCTCATGCACACAGTTGACTGAAATTTCAGCAGTGTTCACCCCGGCTCTGTTTTCATGATGTGAACGTTTCCTGTCTGAACGTTGCGTGTGAAAACCAACAGGTGACGACTGTCAGGAGGCGCAGCGCTCTGGGTCAGACGCCGCCTCCTCCTCCTCCTCCTCCTCCTCCTCTGTACTGAGCCTCCTGCGGAGCTCTGCAGCTTTCACAGGTTCACGCAGTCTCTTCTGTTACACAGAATGTCAGCTCGATCGCCCCCTGCTGGTGGTGGTTGGAATGGCAGCAGCAATGTAGCGAGGCAGAGGAGATCAGATGAAGGGAGATCGTTTTGTGCGTGTTTTAACTCTTCCTCCTCGTCCTGCAGCCTGGACTCTGTCTCTGCTGGCTCACACAGCCGCTGCAGTCCTCTGGCCTGTGATCAGCGAGACGCTCAGAGCCGCGTGGAGCAGTGGACGCTCTGCAGGTCACCGCCGCCGTGTCCGATTCCCCCACCGACCGGGCCTTTGCTGCTCTCCTCCTTTCATTCCTGCTCTGACCGAGGTTTCCAGGCTGCCGTAGGAGTGTGTGCTCCTCCTCCTGCTCCTCTTCAACTCTGTGTGTTGGTGAAGGATTCCTGCCCTGTGGAGCTCTGAGCTGCATGCCGTGGAAAGGGTTCGCTTCCTGTGCTCCGTTGCATGATATTAACTTGCGTGTGTGTGTGTGTAGGTGGGCTGCTTGCTGGTGTGTTGGGCCCTCCGTGCAGACGGTGGCGTCGCTCCTGCAGCAGTTTGATACGGTGAGTTAATCAGCCAGTTTCTCCCTGAAGCGCTCATCAGTAACTCATCACCTCCTCTGCCCCACTGCATTCTGGGTAAATGAGCGGCGTTACTTTAAGAGAACTGTAACAGATGGAAATGGCTGAAACGGGCATTTCAGGAGATTATCTTCAGTCGTTTTTGGTTTGAAAAAGAAACGAAGACGCGGATGTTACAAAACTTGTTTGTTTTTTTTTTCCCCCAAGAAAATCCTTTTTTTGGTGAATAAAACTGTTTTAAAAAGTAAAGGAAGAAAGTCCTATTAAAAGAAACAGAATTTGTTTCATACTGAAGTGTTTAGTTTTTTGTTTTTTTTTTCTCAAAAGTTACTTCATAATCAACATACAGTCTTTGGTTTGTAACCATGAAGGTTTTGAGTTGATGGTTTGAAAAAAAATTATTTTTTAAATATTTGGTTCAAATTATTCAGTATAAATTTTTTCATGGTAAAACCTGTCACTGTAATGAAAGGTTGATGTTTTCCGCGTCCTCTCCCTGCAGGTCTCCCCTCGGGCTCCTCCTGCTCTTCCTCCTCCTCCTCCTCCTCGGTGAGTCAGTGTGACTGACGGCTCTGTGCACACCACATTTCAAAAACACGCTTTTTTTTTTTCCCTTCCTGAAAAGTTTTCCGATCACACGGCGACGTTTTGGAAACATCTGTTTACACCGCAAAGACGGAAAATCCGTTTGCTATGGTCGTGCTCCACATGCACAGTAACGTCTTAGAAAAGTTGCGTTTTCACCGGTTTCCATGGAGACGGGACATTTTCAAATGTCAATGTGATTTTTTTTTTTTTTAACACATAAAACCTAATATTCAGTATAAATATCCAACCTGAGTTTCTTCATGAATCCATAATTAAAGCCACAGAATCCACTGACTGTCGGCTCATCCAGTAAACAGGCGTGGAGTCCAGTGCTAATGCTAATGCTAATGCTAACAGTGAGGACGGAGGACAGACGTCCTGTAACGTGGAGTTTACGAGGAGAAACCACTGAAGTGAGGAATCCTCCCCCCCCCCCCCCCCCAGGCGTGACTTGGTTCGGTCCGCCCGCTCTGCAGTCGGTCCTCGTCTCTGATTGGACGACGGCGCTCTCTGGAGTTTACCACCCCGAGTCCTCCGAAAGCCAATCGGGAGAGGAGGCCGTGCGGCCGCAGGAGGAGGCGCCGCCGATGGGAGCTGCAGAGACGGGCGTAGAGGAGGAGGTGACAGGGGACACACACACACACACACACACACACCTTAACAAAAATCATAAAAACACCCAGAAAGAAACGGATGCAGTAACTTTCCGTCCAGAAGAGGCCGCTGCAGAGCGCCGATCCAGACCTGCTCTGCTCTCGGTGCCTCGCAGGAAGCGGCGGTCTCGGCGGCGGCCTCGGTGGAGTGGGCGCGCGTCTCCCGCGTGGAGCAGCGTCTGGCGGCGCTGTGGGAGCGGGTGGAGGCCGGAGGCCGGCGGGCGGAGCGCCGACACGACGAGGTGCTGCGTCTGCACGCCGCCCTGCAGCGGCGGCGGGACGGCGAGGGGGCGTGGCTAAACCAGCTCCTGGACCGGCAGCTGTCGGAGATCCGGAGGCGGCTGGACAGAGACCGCCAGCAGAGGGAGCAGGTGCCGACTCGTCTCCCAGCATGCTTAGCTTCAGCCTTCTCAGCAGCGACGTCTCTGATTGAGTGTTTTGTGCGCTCAGGTCCGGCAGGCGGACCTGCTGCAGCAGGACGCTCACACAGCGCGCCTGGATCAGCTGGAGCTGCAGCTAAAGGCGCTAACCGCCAAGACTCAGGTGAGAGGCGGAGCTGAAGGTGCTAACCGCTAAGACTCAGTGGTTGAGCTGTGTGTGTGTGTGTGTGTGTGTACAGGAGGTTCATTGGAACCATGAAGTTGCCACTTCTGCGCCTGAGTCCGCCTCCACCCTCCCAGCAGCCGTCAGGTATCCCCCATCCTCCTCCACCTCGCCATCAGGACGGCTGCAGAGCTCACATGTTGAAGTCTCCCGGTTCGATCCCCTCCTGCAGCGTCGGGGCGGACCGCCGGTCGCACGACGCGCTGGCGGCCGAGGTGTCCCGGTTGGAGGCGGCTCTGCGGGACGTGAGGCGGGACGTGGACGGCCTGTCGGGGTGCGGGAGGGGCTGCCGGCAGCTCGCCACGGCGCAGCAGGACGTGAGTCCGCGTTCGATTCCTCGATCCTTCATGACCGGCGCCCCGAGCGACGCCGACGCCGACCTCTCTCCTCAGATTTCAGGACAGATCGCCGCCCAGGTGCGGGCGGAGCTCCAGGCTCTGGAGTGGGGAGCGGGAGGCGGCGAAGCGCTGCTGCAGCGGCTGTCGCAGCACTGCGTCAGCCACGCCCACCTGCAGGAGGCGCTGTCCGCCCTGCAGCGCCGCGTCCTGCACGGCGCCGGCCCGCAGCCGGACCAGCAGTGCAGCGACGGGTCGCTCAGCGACTCCGCCGGGTCCTCTGTGACCGCCGAGGTGAGGGGGCGGGGCCAGTGAGCGCCGTTTGGTTTCCGTAGCGACTGCTCCGTTTCTCCGAGCTGCTCGTCTCCTCACACAGTCGGGTCTCTCGCAGGACGTCCATCAGATGGTGGCAGACGCTCTGCGGTTGTTCTCCGAGGACCGGACCGGCATGGCGGACTACGCCCTGGAGTCCGGAGGTCAGAGAGTCCAGTCTGTCGCTTCATCGTGAACCAGTGTGAAAGTCTCACTCTCTCACACACTCACACACACACACACTGTGTGTCTGCTGTGGTCCTGCAGGGGGCAGCATCCTGAGCACTCGCTGCTCGGAGACGTACGAGACGAAGGCGGCGCTGCTCAGCCTGTTCGGCGTTCCGCTCTGGTATTTCTCCCAGTCGCCCCGAGCCGTGATCCAGGTCAGTGAACGCAGCGCCGGGCGCTCCCTCCGGCACCGGCGCTGACCCCGCCGTCCCTCCGCAGCCCGACGTCCATCCCGGGAACTGCTGGGCCTTCCGGGGCTCCTCGGGTTTCCTGGTGATCCGGCTGTCGATGCGGATCCGGCCCACCGCCGTCACCCTGGAGCACATCTCCCGCGCCCTGGCTCCCAGCCGGCAGCTGCTCAGCGCGCCGCGGGACTTCAGCGTCTACGTAAGAGCCGGAGCGGCGCCCGCCGGCGAGAGACGCCCCGTCCGCCTCCCGTCTGATCCCGACGCGTCCGTTTCAGGGTCTGGACCACGAGAGCGAGGAGAGGGGGACGCTGCTGGGGACGTTCAGCTACGACCAGGACGGAGACGCGCTGCAGACCTTCCTGGTCACGGTGAGAGGAGCGCAGCGGAGACGCTCTGCAGCTTCCTGTCAGTCGAGTAACGGTGTGTGTGTGTGTGTGTGTGTGTCGGCAGGACGACTCCCAGAAGACCTTCCAGATCGTGGAGGTTCAGGTTCTGTCTAACTGGGGTCATCCGGACTACACCTGTCTGTACCGGATCAGGGTTCACGGCACGCCGGCCGCCGCCTGACACCTCCAGGACCTCCCGCGGGACTGAAACGTTTCCTCAGCATCGTTCTGTTTCATGTTTCCACGGCGGCGAGGCCGAGAGGGAAACGGACGCTCACGGTGCGAAGACGCACTTCCGGTCTGAGCCTCGGCGTTTTTATTTCCTGTCAGGTGGACGACTTGAACGGCGAGCAGAAACCCGACTCGCCCGCTTGTTTTAATTCTGTGAATGTTTTCAACTGTTGCTTTTCTTTTTTTTTTTTTCTTTTTTAGCTTTTTGGATTAAAAATAAATAAATACGTGAAGTGAAAGCTCTTGCTCTGGATTTCCTGTCAGCATCCGATGAGGAAACGAGATTAAAGTGAAGCAACTCTTCAAATGAAAGAAGCAACTTTTCACTGGAAAGCAGGTCAGATGACATGAGCTCCTGGTTCTCGTCCAACAAAACCGAAACAAATGCTCTGGTTTTTTTTTTTTTTTTTTTTACTTCTAAATTAAAAAGCAGAGGAGTGTCTGATGACTGAAGCAGCAGTGATGGTTCCTCCCTGAAGAGCTTCAGCATGAAGCTCCGTCCTGTCCAGGAGACCTCAGGGTCTCGAACGGCTCTAAAATGACAAAAAGTGTCAAACTGAAAGGTGTGAGAGCGATGAACTCTGTCCTATGTATACACTGTTCAAAAAAAAAAAAAAACATTTCCGCAGTCAACAGAATTTCAGCTTCAAATTTGCGCTAAAACATTTTCCTTTATAGTAAATATATTAATTCAGTTGTTTTTATGAGTGAAATTGAGTCAATATTTTAAGAAAAATATTTTGCAGAAACATAACGACGCATAAAAATAAATATTGTGCCTCAAAATGTGGCACTTTTACTACGAAAAGTCAAAATGCCGTAGTATGAAACATTGCCATTGTCTACAGTTCAAGTTGTGTTCACAGAAACACCTTCTGACTTACCCAATTAATGTGTTTGAAAAAAAAAAAGCAACACCACGAATATGGTCTTTTATTGGTAAATAATATGAATTAAACAAAAAATTCATTGTAGGCATGTATTTCATTCGGTGTTGCATATTTTGTGCAATATTACATGCACAGACGTTTATCTGAGGAAATAAAGTCTGATTCCCACAAGACTGAGGGTAAAGTGAGTGGAGACAGGCCACTGTGTCCAAAATGTATTTTGAAATATATTTTTTCACAGAAAACAAGCCAAGACTATCAAATCTCAGTTTTGAAAAACACAATCTTCTCTTTTAATGACAAAAAAGTGAAACTGGGTCCCACAGACCCAAAGATCGTGCGAGGATTAATGAATAAGGGTTAAAGCAGCAGCACCGTGACAAAACATCCCTTCAGACTGGATCAGTTGATAAACAACACCAGCAGATTTGCAAAAATCAGATTCTCAGCAACAGGAAATAAAATCTCCTGTCCAGCTCTCCCTCACCTGCATGCAGCTGATTTACAATTTATCACTGTAGAATCTGCAGCATTTTTAAATCTGTGTAAGTTTACCTGTTGTAGTCTTTACATGAAAAACATTAGTTGTTAGATACACTCTCCGTTTCCAGCACAAACGTACAGTGTGTGCACTTTATTATTAAAAATGGCTGCAAAAATCAAGGCGTACAATCAAGACATGAACAACAACAACAACAATTCAGTTAATTGTCGTGTGTTTTTCAAGGAATGAAAGTTAAAATTGCAGTGTTTGGCTTACAAATATGTAATTTATTCATTAAAAAAACAACTATGCAAGGCAGCAAGAAAATATGTAAAAAAAAAAAAAATCCCCATCTTTCTTTATTTGCGTTGATATTATTTGAAAAACTGTATAGTTACAGTAATGAAACTTTACTGTTGTGGTTTTACAATTTTTCACTGTAAATTCTATGGACCTTGTTTTTTTACAGTGTTTAATATGTGTCAAATGTTACATGAGTAAATACTGATATTGCTCATTTGACATTTTGTCATTTTTATATTAGAACATTTTATTTTTATTTAATCATTTTTTTAACTGTATCTACTTTAATGACAACCACTCCCGAATATTCTCCTGGGATTAGTAAAACACTCTATTTAGTTTTAAAATTTGTGAATTTTGTGATGTTTGTAAAGTTTGTAAATTTGTGAAGTTTGTAAAATCTGCAACGCAGAAATGAGTGAGGATTTGTTCTTCTGCAACAGCTGAGATCCTGCAGAACCCTGGAGCTGGAGGGGTGAGAACACAGTGTCTCTGTTTCTATGAAAGATCACAACATGAATACAAGAGTGTCAACATCTATAAAAAAAAAAAAAAAAAAAAAAAAAAATTACAACACTTAACATTAAAAAAGCACACGATGAGTAAAAGACAGGAAATAAAGTGTGGAACTGAAAATCTGCAGTGTTCCAAGACACGATGCCGAATAATGTTCAGTTTTCATATGAGAGAAGATCTTGATCTGAAAACAACTTAATATAAAAGTGACCCAATCTGCACAAAATCTAGGGCTACCCAGGAAATGGGTTGGAAAAATCACCCAGCAGGTTTCAGAGTGTGGACTGCTGCTGTGTCCTCAGTTATTTCATGTAGAGTCTAATGAACGATTTGAGGTGAAGATGTTTTTACCTGCTGTGTGTGAGATCTGAACGCAGAGTGTGGTTTTGATCACAGGACAACTGGTTTTGAGGTGATGCAAGAAAGAGAAGGAGTTGCAGGAATGTTCAAAATGGTGATTCTTCTCTTCCCTTCAGCCACAAAATCATCAACTCCCTGGTTTTGAGGTGATAGTTTGATTTTGACAGAAATGTCTGAGGTTTTGTGAATGTAGTGTGGATTTTTGGATTTGTGTTTAAGGTTTTGAGAAAATGGATGGAGGTTTCAAGAAATGTGTTTTAGCAATTGTGAAATACTGTAAAATCTGTGGTTGAACATCAATTTGACATCACGGTGCCCACTAGGGGGCCTCAAGCGTGTTCAGAAAATGACGTTTTCACTCATCTACACGAGTAACCAAGCCTGAGCATTTATTTATTTATTTATTTTTTAAGTTCCACTTTGACAGCCGTTCCCACCAGTCATCTGATGATGGAAATATTGTTCGATCGGATTCCCTGAAAGTCAGAGAGTTGAGAAAGTCAGCTTCCCATTTTTTCACGTGTCCTGATGCACCGAGTGCGACTCAGAGGAGGTTTGCTGTCTGGGAGGAGGTGATCTGTCCTCTGAGGATGACATAGCGAACTGCTCTGGAAATAAAGAGAGGAAGTGAAAATCTGCAGATGTCCTAACATCCAAAGAAAGTTAAAAAAGAACAAACTCTCAGCGTTGTTCTTTTGTTTGTTTTAATTAGAAAGAAGACCTCGACTCAAAGAAACTGAGTCAGAGAAGTTCCTGTTTTCTGAGGTGAAACTGATGATGAACAAACCAAACGGTGTTCAGGAGGGCTGATGTCAATTCAAACCATCTACATTATTGCATTATTTATTATTTTACAATCTCCAAATAGCACAAGTTCAGTTTAGATTCAGTGATCATTTGTTTGTGTGAAACCATTGTGTCGAAATCTTTTTTTTGGGGGTCTATAAACATTCTAACTGTGTGATCTTGATTTCCTCATTCAATCCCATTTTTGCAGATGATAATGTTTGACGATAACTTATGTGTTTCAATGAATTTCTGTAATCTTTCTGCTACAGTATAATTTTCTAGAGTTTTTCAGAATTGTGGTAATAAAGAGACAGCTTGTCTTTCCTCAGCAACACAGATTTTGTATAGTCATTTTGTTGGTAAAAGTACTGATTTGGAAACACAAGGTCCAGATGAGAGACTTTTAATAGCTGAGAGCCATTTTTCATTATGTTATTCAATATATCCCAAAGTTACATTCCTATTACTTATTAATTCTAACCCAATCTGCAAAGCCTTATAATCTTGGTGAATTTATTTCCAGATTTTTTGGCATTTAACTTCTGCTTCCTTTGTGATTTTTCTGAAAAATACCCTGAAAAGTGCATTTTTCTTTTAACAGGATTTTTGTAATCCACTTGTAATCCAGACTCTTACGGAACAGCTGTAATAATGGTTTGTAGAATTTGCCGGATTCTGTAAATTGGTGAGAATTGTGGAGTCGGTGAAATTAGCTGAGACGGTGGATGATAATTCAATCCGTTACTCGCTGATTTGGTGAATTTCTGTTGACTTTTTCTGAAAAGAGGAAGTGTAGGAGCTGTTCCGGTAAAACAGTCTGGTTCTACCATTTCCCAACCGCAGAGGTGTTCCAGTGGATGGACGAACCTCCTCCTGCAGATAAAAGCAGAGACTCTTCGACGCTCCGACACGCTGGAGCTGAAGGAACCAGACGATCCGTCTCCTGCAGGTGAGTCTGGACAGGTCGGCGGAGTCGGGCCTCGTTCTTCCATCTCTGACCTGACTGAGTTGCATGAGACTGTTGAAATGTGTGTTTGTTTTTTTTATACCTTGTTTCTGATCATCTGCTCCATGATGTCTTGTGTCAAACAGATCTCAGATCAGTCGTCACCACTGGGACCATGAGGGTGAGTGTGTTTTAACCTCCATCCAGTTTCTGATGAAACACTTCAAAACAAAGTCAAATTCATCTCCGTAACTTTACAACTTCAAAAACGTTCCTGAGGACTATTTTATCAGTTCAAGACAATTTATTGATAATATTTGAGTTGTCATATTATTTATCAATCCAGGAACTACATGGTATGGAAACATAATGGAGGATACAATTTTTTTAAAGTTATACATGTTTTTTTTTTAGTGTGAAAGGGCCACAAATTGGGAGTTACAAAATAAAAGTTGATAGATAAAAACAATTTTCTGATTCTTCTTGGAAAAAGATGCTTCACTATGAACTCTGTATATATCTGATTTGTAAGGGTTTTTTTTTTTAAAATACATCCTTGATTTTTGATTGCATTTGATTTATTTTGTACTATCCCATTATTTCAGTGTTTCTCTACATAAATGGTTACACTTTTAATCTCTCCTTCGATGTAGTTAAGTTCATAACCATCCAGCTCAAAATCCGTTTTTTGAATCTGCATTCAAACAAGTTTCAGATTTGGCACTAAACTGAAACGGATTCATCAATTTTAACCCATTTAAAACAATACATTTTAACTGCTGCTGCTGAAATAGACAACACATTAATTTTACAGTTCAGCTTCCTCACAGGGTGGAGTTGGGTGGAGCAGTTCCTGTTTCTGCAGAAAAGCGTCTCAGATCTGAAGCTGCTGTCTGAAGGCTCCTCCTCTGTTCCAGCAGCCGTCGCTCCACCTCCTCCTGCTCCTCCTGCCTCCTCTGCTCACCAGCCCTTCTCCTCCTCCTCCTCCTCCTCTCCATGTGGACTGCAAAGAAATCCACGATGCAGACGTCAGCCTACCCAGCGGGGTGTACACCATCTACCCCACTGCCTCCGGTGTGCAGGTAAGCTGTAGCTGGCGACCGTGGCAACCAGATAACCAGTCTTCTTGTTAAAGTAGATTTCAAAAGTCAAGTTGACTCGCTCTGTGTGTGTGTGTGCAGGTGTTCTGTGAAATGAAGGACTTTGACGGAGGGTGGACGGTGAGTAACTCTGCAGCGTTTGAGGATCTGTGTCAGCTGAGCTGAACGGACCTCCGTCCGTCCTGCAGGTGTTCCAGAGGAGGATGGACGGCTCGGTGAACTTCTACAGGCCCTGGGACCTCTACAAGGAGGGCTTCGGCAACGCCGAAGGAGAGTACTGGCTCGGTGAGGAGACACAGACATGGAGAACCGGAACAGCAGAACAGAGACCCGTATGCACAGTCCAAGATCCAAAAGAATAAAAACCACTACATTCAGGGCTCACACAGAGGAATTCATTCACAAAACAAAGCTACAAAATCTACAGGCAAAGGTCTAAATGAAAAAAATCCACATGGTGAACGCTGGAACCGCTTCCTCCTTTAAAATGACTGAAATTATTCTGAATCTATTCCTGAAACTATTCTTAAGGTATCCTCAGCTACCTTAAAAGTATTCTTAAAGTATCTTATACTTCCTTAAAACTATTTCAAAGCTAGCTTTAGCCATCCTGAATCATTGGTAAACTACCCTATAATTATTGTTAAACTTCCCGAAAACTACCCTCGAACTATCTTTCAGCTATAGTTAAACTATCTTAAGCTACCTTAAAACTATTGGTAAACTACCCTGAACTACCTTAAAGCTATGGTTAAACTACCTCAACTAGCTTAAATCTATTCTTAAACTATCCTCTACTACTTTAAATCTATTCTTGAACTTCCCTAAACTACTCTAAACCTATTGTTAAACCACCCTAAACTACCTTAAAGCCATTGTCAAAGTACCTTGAACTAGCTTAAAACTCTTCTTAAAGTTATACGAACCTTGAGACATCCTAAAACGTCTCCCAGACTGGTCTGAATCTTTCTTAATTCCACCTCGAACAATCCCAAAAACTATCCCCAAAACCTAAGACTAGTTTTAAACCACAGTCAAACTATTAAACGGCTGTCTTGAAGATAGCTCCAAACAAAATTCTATTCAGCCTTATTTGTATTGTACCAAATCTAACGCAGTCATGTCCAGGCACTTTTACAGAGAAAAACCCAACAGTTCCACATGAGCAAGCATGGACGACTGCTGAAAGTGGGAAAAGGAAGAAACCTTTGCAGGACCAGGGTCCGAGGTGGTAGCTTCTGGTTGGGGTGATGCTCCTCAGAGGTCTGAACTCCACCCCCGGCATGTTCCTGTGTGCTTTCAGGTCTGGAGCATCTCTTTAACTTGACAAATGGCAAAGACTACCAGCTGGTGGTAGACATGGAGGACTTCGAGGGAAACAGAAGCCACGCTTATTACTCTGTGTTCTCCGTGGACTCCGAGTCTGACGGATACAGGCTGAACGTGTCTGGATTCGTCGGAAAAGAAAGTGGGTGAACACACCCACACCAGCCACAGACACCCGCATGTCCAGCGCCGAGCGGCGGTACCTGACGTTGTTCTGTGTCTCTGCAGAAGACTCCCTGAAACGTCACAACGGACAGAAGTTCTCCACCTTCGACAGAGACCAGGACAACAGCGAAGAAAGCTGTGCCAGGAAATTCATGGGGGCATTCTGGTACAACAACTGCCTGCACGCAAACCCGAACGGCCTTTATCTGTGGGGATCCCACGACACCCTCTTTGCTGGCGGAATGGAGTGGTACCACTGGAAAGGGTTCAACTACTCCCTGAAGGGCATCCGGATGATGATCCGTCCCAAGCAGTAAACCTGCATGTCGATCTCTACCGTCTCCGTTCAAACTCTCAACAACAATCAATATCCTGAATTACTGTAATGCATTAGTAAAAGTTGCAGCATCTATCCTTAATAACACAAAATTACGGTAATTGACATCTCTTTTTTCGGACTAAATAAAATATCCGCACCAATGTGACTGACTGGTGTGTATTCATCATGCTAAAGGTTTGTGATTCACATGTGAGAGAGGAGCTCTGCTGATTAAACTCCAAAGACGTCCCTTATAGGCAGAACCACAGACATATGAATAGACTTGTCATTGTCACGGACTGTTGACCTGATGGATCAGTGTGGCAGCCATGTTGGATGAGGACCTGCTTCTTCTTCAAAACATTCAGTTTAATTGAAAGATTTTTTTTTTTGGTACCATATGATTAGGCAAATCTAATCAGATAAATACTGCATTAAATTCAGTATGCAGCAGAACTCTGCAGACAGCAGGTGGCAGTATGACACAACAACAGAAAGGAAGTTCAGTGATTTTCAGCTCACTCATAAACAAGGGGATTTCAAATAAAAAGCTCAGTCACAGCTGCTGCAACCTGAAAAAAAGGTTTAATGAGAACACAATACCAACAGAGGAACCGGAGGTTAGAAAAATACAGATTAGCAGCAATCAGTCGTCTTTTACAGTTTCCAACTTCCGTCCAGCCACATTTACCATGAACACTCCCATCCTATCAGCTCTGACAGGATTCTACATGTGTACTTCTCCTCTTCATGAACACAGGCTGTTCATCATATCTGGAACGTTCAAAAAACTGTGAGGAAGCAGAGAAACAGAGCTTAGTGTTTATAGTGACCTCCGTTACTCCTGCAGTACCATTATGTCAACAATACACAACTAATAGATACTAAATGATGAACATATTATGAAAAAAATAAAGGATTGAGCCTTGTCAACTCTTACAAACATAAAAATCGAATAAATCTGATCACCCTGGTGGTAAATAGGTTAAACTATTAGTGCTGCTCAGAGACAAAAGAGATTAAGGATCTCATTAGCTTGAGTTTTAGTCCTCATCTAAGTCCATTGCCTCCAAAAACAGTTTTTTTTTCACAAAGAAAACAAAAAATAAATGGAGAAAGGTTTCAAACAAAGGAGGAAGTCCAGAATTCAAGTCAAACAACGAGCTCCTGAGTTGAAGTCATCCTGAAACCGGCCCTCCGACCGCCAGAGGGCGCTGTGAGCCGGGTGCGTCTCAGAGGACAGCTGGAGCACACCATGTGCTCCACAGGGAGCTGCAGTTAGTTAGTAGTGGAGCTGCTAACCGCTACACTGGTTAGCCGGTTACTGGAGGAGGGCGGCGGCGTTAGCGGCCCGCGCTGATGTTGCACACCTTGCAGCTGGGGTCCTTCTTGGCGTTGGCGGTGGACAGGCTCATGAGCTGGTGGCCGCTGACGCGCGTCACGCTGCCCAGCGTCACGTCCACCGGCTCGGTGTAGATCACCTCCAGGATGACGTCCTGGGCGTGGCAGAAGGACAGCGAGCCGTCGGTCTCCGCCCGGCACGTCAGGAAGGCGTTGCCGGAGCGGTCCAGGAGCGGCAGGCGTCCCCGGCAGAAGGCGTCCCCCCCCGAGCCGGCGGGCGCCAGCACCAGGATGACGTAGTGGTAGGACGTGTACATGCAGTAGAAGTCTCCGAAGTAGATGTTGGTGCTCAGATTGAAGAGGAGGTCGGCGCGAATCTGCAGAAACGCACAAAGAAGGAAGGTCAGCCTGCGCTGAGCGGCCCCGGTTCCCGCGCACGCCGCATTCAGGCACCTGGAAGCGGTGCGGCCCGTACGGGGAGTCCTGCGGCGGCTCGCCCGTGTTGAACTCGGTGTTGCAGCTGAAGAAAATCCCTCTCAGCTTCCCGCTGATGGGCGAGCCGTGGCTGCCGCTGTCGTCCTTCACCGCCGGCAGCAGGTGGCGCTGCGGAGTGTCTCCGCAGCTGCAGCGTGAAGCAGGGTTAAAGGTTACCATGAGCGGAGGAGGAGGAGGAGGCGCAGGAGGAAGAGCGAGGCATGGCGCACCTGTCCGGGTGCAGCAGCGCCTCCTGCTGGTTCCTGTAGAAGACGCTGAAGGGAAGCATGCGGCCGGACACGAGCTCCGCCTTCTGCAGGAGCTGGTTCAGGTGGAGCAGCGAGTAATCTACAAACCGAACACAGGTTACTCCTCCTCTGCACAGCACCCCTCCTGCACGCCTCCTCTCCGCCTCCTTCAGCCCCACCTGCCGTGCAGAACTGAACGATCTCGCTCCACGGAGACACGTCGTATTCTCCGTCCGGCTTCTTCGCCGCCGTCTGCACGGACACGGTGTACTCCGTCCGAGGACTCAGGAACCAGTGGCCCCGCACCGTCATCGGCAGAGGAACCGCCTTCGCCACCAGCTTGGTGGGAATCTCCTGAAACACAGAGCGAGAGGGCGCCACCTTCAGGCCAAACATCGACAACACAACATCTGATCATCTCAACACGAAGCAAACTAAACATTAGATGAGGAGTCAAATGGAGAAAAAAGGAGAAACGGCGGTCTGACCTTGTGTTTGAACTTGTTGCTGTCCTGATTTTCCTTCTTGTTCAGGTCGATGAAGAAGTGCGTGATGCGTTCACGGCCCAGCTCCGTCATGTCCCAGCTGATCCTGAAGGAGTCGCAGGTGATGTTACTGATGCAGATGTTCTGAGGAACCGGGAGGTCGCCCACCACCGCCATGCCATTGCCTGCAGAGGCCACACCTGCAGAACAACTGCCGAGTCAACGCACAGACGCTCATCTTACATCTAGATTCACAATAATATGATCAACCGCAAAAAGCAAAGTGCTTCTTTGAAAGAACGAAAGCTCATTCTGAGTAGTAAGAGGCGGAGCCTCAGCAGCAGCAGTTTTATTAGCAGGCGGACTTCAGGGGGAGGCGGAGCCTCGACCGGGGCACGGCTTCAGGTACAGGAGACACAGGAGGCAGATGTGGCTCTCAGGTTCCTGCTGCTGAAAGTGGGTCAGCGAGCTGCAGATGACAGATTACAGCGGTTCATCTCTCAGAGCAGATTACGATGAAGGATTAACCCACCGAAGGGTCACTGTGCTTTGACCCCGAATCTCACAACGACCTCAGATCTTCATCGTAGAGCCTCTCGGCTGTGATGTGGCGAACAGCTGGCCTTCCACACCGAAGGTTCCTGAAGTAACCACGAGTAGAACCAGTCCTCAGTTTCAGTTCAAGAGGTGAACACAGCATATGCTGAAATCTTTGGAGAGCAAAATGGATGAACGATCCAGGCCAGATGCCCTGATGTGAGCTTCAAAATGGAAATCCACTCACAGGGACATTTTGAGGACAGACAGAAGACAGCTGGAGGACTCTTTGGGGACGCGTGCTGTACTGTGAGGATGACCGTCCGGGCCTCTTCTGCATTCACCTCCTCCCTCCATGTGTTCGGGGACAAAGGGCTTCAGTCAGCTGACGCTCTGAACAAGGAGCCTTTTGAGGAGTGCAGGACGCTCCGACCCACTGCTCCACGTCTTCGACACAAAGTCTGTCAGCGGCGTTCAAACAGTCCTCAAGGGGAAGACATCTGCAGTCCTCATGTGCACGGTAGCAAGCACGCTTCATGATTCAGACATTTAGAGTCACAACCTGTTTGTGTTTGGAAACACAATAAGACAGTGAAGAATAATGTTGCCTCTGTGCAGCAGAAGACAGTGATCAAGTGGTGAAGTTACATGAGAAGCCCTCAGGAGACCTGAGAAGGCAGGAAAACACACCGTTCAGCTGCTTCTGTTGTCACAAAAACACTGAGCAGAAACACAGTGAAACTCTCACAGATGATGGGTGTGTTCGATTTGAATGAAAATGGAAATCTGAGTAACAGAGCAGAAAAAGACCAACAGCAAACATTTAACACTGAGGAAAACGAAGACTGAACCTCAACCAAGAACTGAGCCAAACCAGGACCAAACTCTACTGAATACTAAACCAGACGGAGACCAAACCTCCACCAAAGACTGGCTGAAACACTGACACGAACTGTGTTTCTATGTTTTGGTGTGTTTGAGAGGCTTTTGGCAGCATCTTCGCTCTCTTGGACCTGAAGATCGCTGTGGATAATCACCTCCAGCACAGGAAGAACAGCCTCCTCCATTCACTGCAAAGAGGAGGAGGAGGGCCGGACGGTGGTTGAGAAGAATGGCAATCAGGAACACTGTTTACCTACTTTTCTTTGAAAGGAAGCCTTCGGTGTTCTGTGATTCACTTTCTACCATGTGGATACTCATCTCAGTCATCTAACTAGCCAATGCACCACAAATTTTAAGGCTAAATAGTTCAAATCGGTCAGTACATTCATCCAGAAATGAGTAAAAGCAATAATATAAAAACTTATATTTAAAGTCAGGTCCTATTTATTAATATTATTTATTACTTTAAAATGAGCCTCCATCGTGTTAGGAGGAATTGGCCCTTTACAAACAAAGAATGAGCCTTATATGATCTACAACCCTCATCAAAAACTTTACTTTCAAAGTTTATATTTTTCTCCTAAGGATGACAAATTAAAAAAGTCTATTGTCCAATTAATTTTTCACAAATGCAATTTTTAATCAAACCAATCATGCATGAATATTGATAACCCACCCATAAAAATTGTTCTCTTGTTCCACAGAGTTTAATTATGAAGCGAAAAGTTATGGATGAACATCATTTTCCAAAACTGAAGCATTTGTTTGTGGAATTTACATAAACTTAATGGTATTTAGGTGATCTGAAAATCACAACTCACAAGGAATTCTGATCCTCCTAACTTTTTAAAACCACTTGGAGTTTTTATGCATCTAAAGGGAATTTTAAACTTTTTTTTTTTAATTACCAACCGTGGCTTCAAAATCTAAAGCATTAAAACCACCCTCATCAAACCTTTTAACCAATTGTGATTGTGAATGGATTTTGTTTTCCAAAGAAATTTGAAGATTACAGAATTAGCCTTCTTAATATTCTGTGATGAAATTAACATTGAGTGACAAGGATAAATAACATGAGAAACACTTTCAACTTTAGTTAATAGTTTTTTTCCAAAGATAAAAGATAGTCAAAACTCTGATCAAGTGGATAAGACCTTTTTTCATGTCCATTAAATGTTAAGAAATGTTAACATCCTCTCTTCTTAAACATTTGTAGAAACCAATATGTAATTATATAAATGCCGCAATGCAAAATCAAAAAAGCAACAATGGAAGTAGAGGACAGACTTTGTTTCCGGGGGACATTTTTTCTGACGGACTATTTTGGTTCATTTCAGAGCTGCCAGTAGGCAGGTACTGCCAACGCTAAAGTTAACAATCTGAAACATCAAAATGAATGAAAGCCATTGAAATGTTTATCCAAAAGAAAAACCACCGCGCTGCCTTTGTTTTCCAGTGAGCCTCGAGCTTAGGTGAGTGAAAAGAAAACGTATCTTGTCAATCTTCTTATATCAATCGGGCTTTACGTTTACAGTGGCATTGAACTCTGTGTTCACCTAACCTATGGCTGCACCCGTGACTTACTGCACCTTCCTACACCTTCCACCGTATTTTCACATGAAAACACACTGCATCAAACACACGGGCCAACATCTCATAATCATTACATAATAAGATGATTGGTGTCCAATGACCCAATTGTATGTTCATTGAGCTGGAAAGTTTAAACAGAGAGACACTAAAAATACTCTCTTAAAAAATATTCTTAGAAAAAAGAAATAAAAAAGTAAAATTCTGAATTTAATTATTTGACAGAATTAAATGTGTTGGAAACACGTCCTGACAACAGGCGGGAAAGCCCACAGAGCTGCACTGACCTCCGCGCTCCTCCTCCGGCTCCCTCTCGCTGTCCAGCGCTCCTCCTCCGCTGCGGGGCTCCGACATGGTGCCTCGCCTCCGGGCCGGGAGTCCCGCTGTGGTCCGGCCGCCTGATGACCGCTCACCCGCTCCCGGATGACGTCACCGCCCCTGACCCGCTTTGGGTGTGGAAGCTCGTGGTGCGTTCACGGGTAAGCTGGAGAGTCGGGAGAGTTCAGCCTGTGTGTTGACTGCTTCCTGCTCACCTGTCCAGGTGGAGCCTGCCTTCACACCCTGCTTGCTGGGATCAGATTAGCACCCTGTGACCCTGACCGTGGATAAAATGTAGAAGCTGGTTGGATCCAAGAAACATTATTTACTTCAACAGTCAGGATAGTGTCGAAAGATACAATTCTTTTCAGGTAATCACATCAGAAAAAACAGAGGTGTATCTTTGGAAAGCAAACAAATCAAAAGAGTTAGATGAACTTAAATCCTCTTTTTGTGTTCAACTTTAGTTACACTTAGTAATTCTATCAATTAGTGACTCTAATATTTATGTTTATCATTAAAATACGATAGTCTCGACAGTTCCATTGGTAGTTTACATTTGTTACCATTATAACCCCTCTGATTACTTTTCTTCACTTTCATTTCATTACTGCTGTGGGCTTTTGACCTGTGACACACCTGATCATCCAGCTGATGACACCTGACCCTCATAGATCAGAGCAGACCACTCTCCTCCAGTTCGGATGCTCACGGAGTGCTTTCGGCGCCCTCTAGTGGTGGGTACACACACATACACACACAGAGTCAGGGGTCTTAATGTTCTGGCTGGTCAGTGTGTGTACCGGATAAAGACACTGAGAAACAGCTGATGATGATGGAGGATGAAGAGGATTAAAGGCTCCATGAGAAGAGAAATAAATGAGCGCTTACATAAGAAGATTAAACACACACACACACACACACACACACACACGCACACATACACATGCACACAGACAGACAGATGAAAATAAAGAAAATCATGGTGATGAACACGTTGCTGGGCGGTGTCCTGTCGCAGCGTGCTGTCATGCCCGGTCATACGTGCCGTTGTGGCACGGTGCTATGGCTCGTTGTCACGGATGAAGCCGTGCGCCCGAGACTCAGAGTGACCAATCAGGGGTGATTTAAGGACACTTCTAGTCACATATTTGAAACTTATGCAGGAGTGATACAGTCTGAACTTTTTACCGGCAGAATTATTCCGATGGCAATATTTAACAGGCATTTATTCTACATATTCTGGTTTCTTCTGGTCCACGAATTAAAGAAAACAAGAGGAAATCTTCAGAAAATGGCCTGTCTCAGAAGGAATAATTCTTTTGTTAAATTTTCACATGCAAAGTTTCATCCAGAGAAGTGTCGTGTTAAAACAAGAAGATCAAGAGTCAAACATGAGACCTGTAAATATAAAGCAAAACAAAGGAAGCTGCTTATTTAAATGTTGGCGTCTTTATTTTAGTGAAGATTACGGATCATGAATTGTGACAATTTGTCAAAGCAGTTTCCTCCAACCACACAGAAAAACCCTCCAGCTTTCCCACAATCCCCTCTGTTCCTCACTCTCATCATTAATCTGTACCGATTCTCATGTTTCTGTTTCTGTCAATCATGAAATCAAAGAAAGAAAAACAGCATCAGAATAGTTTTTTTTTCTTCCTCTGGGTACAAAAATAAGATCTAAGTGCCTCACGCACTTTAATACTGTCTCTGCTCCATGTCGTGTTCACAGTTCGGCGTGTAAAACGTCTGCGCTCCTCATCCCGGGAGCAGACGATGGTTTTATCAAGAGATCAGACATGAAACCTTTCTGGGAGACAAAAAGAGGTCGGAAAAAAAAAAAAAAGAAGAAGCATAGTACAAAACCATAATGATGAAAACAAAGAACTACAAATCCCACCTCTCAAGGAAATAATAAGTCGGGGTTAAGCCTCATAGCATGTTGCCTCAGAAGAGCTGGCACTCTGGTCGCTTAGCAGGCAGAAAATTCCCACTTCAGAGTCGAGGGTGTTTCCGTGACATCAAGAAACACGACAAGTCCCTTTCACCAAAATCTGAAGAAACACGACGATCCTAAATTTTTCTGGAAACTCTTCGTTATGCAGCCGTTGACGCTCCAGCTCTTATTCGTAGTTAGAGAACAACGTCCCACAGGTTTCACTTTAACGGCGATAAAGTTGGTTTATCACATCGGAGAATACGTTTCCTCATGAAGATGAAGTGTTGTCCCGTTGAGCGACGTCGCGTTGGCTTCTCAGAGCTTCTTACTTTCCCAGTTTTGAGTTTGTTTCTGTGTATTTCTCCCAGCTGACAAGTCGGAACTTTCCCATTTTCCCAGCAACTAATGAACGCTCAATAAAACTTGTAAACAAACACTAAGAATAAGAAAATCCCGAAGTCCGATCACAACCACCATCGTGGTCAGAGAGTGGGGAAGATGGGGGAGGAGGTGGAGGCAGGGGGCGCTTGGGGTGTGTGGTGGGTGGGGTGACGAGTCCCGGGCGTCCTTCTACATGTCATCTCGAAGCGTTAATACTGGTTCCCCCTGAAGCTGGGCCCTCGCCGTCCGTACGCTCGTCCAGCTGGCCTTCTAGAAAACGCCGTATCCGTCAGCGTGGCGTGCTTGCACCGCAAAGGCCGGGTAGCCCTCGTAGGTGGCGTAGGCAGTCAGGTCCTGGCCCAGGGACACAGCCTGCTTCAGCTGGGACGCAACTGCCGAGGACGCCGGGCTCGCCAGAGCGTAGCCTGCAAGGAAGCACAACACACACTCAGACACGGCGCACCGAGTCAGTGCTAATGTTAGTGTGTCGCTGTGAGGAGGACTGGTGTTAGCATGCAGCTCTGGAGGAGACACGGGGCTCTGTGGCTAGCTTAGCGTTAGCACAGCTGTCTGACAAAAACGAATGAACTCCTGTCCAGAAACACAGTGAGGCTTACAGATGGGTACTTTGTTTAAACTCATCCAAACATGTCCAGGACTATGTCCAAACCCAGGTCTAAAACTATGTCCAATGTGAGTCTGAAGACAGGTTTAAAACTAGTCCAAAAACAGTCTAAAACCTGTCTAAATCAGTACGAAACCAGAGCTACGCTTAAATATACAACCGTGTCCAAAACCAAACTAAAAGCTGGAAGGAAACTGGTCCTAAACCAGATCCAAGCACCAGTCCAAAAACAGGTGTACAACCAGTCCAATACTCGTCTAGCTCAAAATTTAGGAGGTCCCTACAGTGAAGAAGATTCAACATGTTCGCAGCGTCTTCCTGTAATACTGCTCTGGGGTGTGTTAGTGTGGTGTGCAGTGAAGCGTTAGTCGGCTTGGGGTACGGACCTTCACATACCTGGGAAGGCCACAGAGGCCACGGTGGCTTCGGTGGCGCCCTCGGTCTGCAGGCCCAGCGTCTGCAGCGTGTGCTCGGCTGCGTGCACTTTAGCTTCCTCCACGGCGGCGCACAGTTTAGTGGGCGTGAAAGGATGGCTGCAAACAGACACTTCATGAGCTCAGCTGGGAACGGCAGGAACGTTAGCACAAGCATGAGCAAAAGCAAACTAAGGAGCAGCTGAGTAACAGAAACACCAGCATCATGAGCAATGGCATTAACAGGAAGTGTCAGAGCAGCAGTATTCATCACCACAGTAGCAGCTTTAGCTTTAGCAGCACTATTGTGAGTACTGACACATTGGGGTACTGTGTAGCCAGAGCTGGGATGGTGATCTTGTAGAGGAAGAGTTGTCTCTGGTCCGGACTGATGGCTGAATGCAGCTGGTAGACGGGCTGACCCCAGTTATTCTTCTGGCACAGCTCCTCCAGGACCTGACACACACACACACACACACACACACACACACGCACACACACCACAGGTATATTTCTAGAGATATCAAGGCCGTAAGTTCCCTTAGTTAAAGTAATAAAAAAATGTACTTTTCCTTCCCTGATGTCAGCTCGCTTTGGTTGTTCACTGACAGAGTCGGTGGCGTGCTCTCACCTGTGGCGCTGGTTTGATGGCGGCTGTCTTCAAGCTCATGGCGGCCGGGTTCATGGGGGTCAGCTCCATCCCGGGCAGCAGGTCGTACAGCTTCTCCTCTGCCTGCTTCTCCGCTTTCAGCCCATAGTGGCCGCCACCGCCTCCACCGCCTCCGCCCCGACCCACAGCTCCTCCCCCGGCAGCGTAGGCCAGGTAGCCCCGCCCACCCAGTCCCCGCACCCCCGCAGCCCCTACAGGTACAGTCATGTAAATTTCTACAGGAGACCGAAAAGGTGTGAAATCAATCAAATCACCGCAAATCAGGGTCACACAATCATCCAATCACAGTAAACAATGGTAACCATGACAACAGCACGTCTTCTTCTGAAGTCCTGCCCTGATGTGTCTGCTTATCATTGTGCTCGCCTGCGTGAGTTCTCATTTACAAGTAAGGCTTGATTGATGGGTTGATTGAAGGCCGAGATGATTTCAGGATTTCGGACTCTGTGATTGGTTCGATTCCTCATTAACAATTTGGGGCTATGTGCTGTTTATTGATTGACATCAGCCAATGATGAAGCTCCGCCCCCCCTGCTTGTGTTCCCGCTAACAGTTTATACACTATTTTTAGTAAATTTCTTTTTTTAACCTCATTCTACTTTGAGTTTTTTCTTTATATACCTTTATATTTTTATTTCCTAGGTATCATTGGAGAAAATATTAAGATGCTTGTTCACAGCTGTTCCACAGATAGTAGGAACAGAATAGAGGGGGTTACTACAGGTTGTGTGTATGAACTACTGCGTGTGTGTGCATAAGAATGTGTGCAGTAGTGTTGTATTAGGGATCAGTGCACAACTGTCTGCTGCTCAGCTTTGATTGGTCGCTTGGGGGCGGGGCTTCACCTGCTGTCTGCACTATACAGATAAAACTCATGGCGCACTCACCTCGGACGGATGGCGTCCTCATCACGCCCCGACCTCCTCCCACGTGAGCTTTGGCTGCCGGAAAGCGGAACTGACCTGGGATGGCCGCGTAGGCCTGGGGGGCATAAAACACAGGCGCACCGAGGTACGCCGCCGAGGGGTCGTACACCTGTGGGAGGAGACCGGCGAGTTATTATCGAGGGGATATCGTCATACAGCTGTTGATACTTGAAACCAAGTGCAGATGTGGTGCATTCAGGGTCCGACCTGTCTCAGTGTAGGTGTGCTGTGTTCAAGGTCCTACCTGTCCCAGAGTGTAAGCTGTGTAGTCGGTCTGCAGCAGGGAGCCCCCTCGTCCTCCAGTTCCTCGGGTGTAGCGAACATAACTGTCTTTATCGACGGGTTTGGCCAGAGTGACTTCGATAGGAGACCCGTCTACCACCTGGAGGAGACGGGGAGAAGTGAGGACTTACTCTTCACTCTGGAAACACTGGTGATGCCAGCAAGACTGGAAATAACTGGAATATTGGGGAAGCGCACTCAGCTACAGGACTAGAAAGGTGGAGGACAGCAGATACAGAATGGGTTGTGATAGAAGAAACTAGAAGAGGACACACGATGCAGAGTGACGCTGTGTTTACGTGACGGTTTGAACTCCTCCTCACCTTTCCATTGAGCGCGTTCATGGCGTTGATGGCGTCTTCTCTCTGAGTGAAGTGGACGAAGGCATAGTCTCTGATCTTCTTCACTCGCTCCACCGCTCCTGCAGCACAGAAATGTTTTTTTAGTAATCACACCCGCAGAAGAAAGACGTGCTGCATTCACTGACCCCCCCCTCCGGACATGAGGTCTCACCTGGCTTGAGGCTGCTGAACTCTTTCTCGATGGTCTCTTCTGTGGTCTGCAGCATCAGGTTCCTCACATACAGGATCTTAACAGCTGCCATGGTGTCCTCATCCACCTCCACCTCAGGCTCCGCCCAGTCAACCGCGATGGCATGACCCCACAGCTGTATACGGCCTGGGAGATATAACAGGTGAGGCTTCATGACACGAGTCAAAGGACAAGTGAGTGTTTAGCTAACTGAGCCAGTCAGAGCTCTTGTTTTACTGGCCCAGGACCCAGTAACGTGCGCTGTGATTGGTTGGTGATAACAAAGTCGCTCAGCTCCTCCGAAGGAGACTTTGACATGTTTTATTGTGTTGTTTTGTGAGTGTGTCATGTGACTGTGTCATATTGTGTTTATCGCTCTCAAAGCGATAAACACAATATACATTTATGGGTATGTGTGGTTATTTATGATTTGGTAAAAGTTAGAGAGTAGAACCTAGGAGTTCAGTTTACAGATGGACTTTGAATGCACCATCCAAGGGCATTTAAGGGACACCTCTCGAAATGCTCTGGAATTTCTACCCTGCATATTTTAGAGGTTTTTTTTTTCTACTTTAAAGACTTGAGTCAACATCCTTACAAATCATTAATGTCCTTTCAAGCCTGTTAAACTGTAAAAGTGTCAAACTGACCAAATCACTTACAGCTTAACTTCAGCTATGAAAGAACCTGCGGTTTCGACCCATGTGTCTGTATCTTTCTGAAGACGATCGCCTGTTTAGTCCTCCTATTCAATACTATACTTTGATATGTGCAGGAGTTACAAAAAGTGGCCCCTTGCCGCGGTGAATGGCGTCTGCTTCTACCTGGCAGCAGTTTTCGGCGGGCCATGGCGGCGGCTCGGTGGCTGTCGTACTCCACGAAGGCAAAGCCACGGTTCTTGGACTTGTCGGCAGCGCTGGGGTACACAATGACGTCCACCACCCCTTCGGTCACCTTCCTCATCTCGGTCAGGATCTCCTCGCGCTTCTTGGTTTTAGGAATGCCGCCCACAAACAGCCGACAGTTATCCACGCTGGCACAGACTCCCAGTAGGCGGCCGTTCCTGCAGAGAACGGAAACACAGTGAGACCGAGGGCGAGCCTGAGGTCAGTTCATGGCATGTAGGTAGTGTCTCTTCATGGTTGGTGAAGGTCTTTGTGGGGCGATGAACAGATGTGTGCTGATGAAGACGCCTCCATAGATTTACAGCTGCAGTGATGTTGAGGATGAAGGGTGAATTCAGCAGCTGGACCTGATCTCGTAGTTGTTGAGCTGTTTCATGGCAGCTCTGGCCTCCTGTTTGGTGCTGAAGGTGACGAAGGCGTAGCCCCGGTTGTTCCCGTTGAAGTCCATCATCATTCTCACTTCGTAGATCTTCCCGAACTGGAAGCGGGAGCAGAGAGAGATCAGGTGATGAGCGGGTCTCTGCGTCCAGCCGCTCTCAGTCACAGTGTCTTTGCTCGTCACACCTTCTCACACAGAGGGACCAGCTCGTCCTCGAACACGTCTCTGGGAAGTTTCCCCACAAAGATCTCACTGCCTCTCTCTGGTGGACCTCCATCCCAGCCGGGCGGAGGACCTCCGTACCGCCGCTGACCATTCTCCTGCACAGCCACCACAATCAGACCGACAGACAGACGGACGGAAGGACAGGCAGACTCAGGACATCTTCCTACCTGTCTCAGCTGGTAGCCAGTCCGCTGCATTAGTGCCCGGAGCGCCGCCTCCTTCTGTGTCCCCGTCAGTCCATCCCCTCCTGCTTTCTGATTGGTTTCCATTGGGTGTGATTGACAGCAATATGTAAATCAGGGAAATTAGGGGTGCTCACTGCAATGACAAAATGAGACCTTCTGGATCAGCGGACAGCTGCCACAACCCTATGTTTATGTCTGATTTCCATCTGCTTTCTTGTACTGTCTCATTCCATCTCTGCTGTCTCACACTGAACCGTCCTGTCTTGTCCTTTCTCATCTTGTCTTGTTTTGTGTCACTCTTAAGAAAACAGAGAAACGATGAACAAGTTGAAGAATATGCTCATATGACTGATAAATGTTTCTCATTGTTAAGTTTTGTTCATCGAGATGTGACTGACTTGTTCTGTTCAGTGGTGAACTGTTGAACAGGGAAAGTTACTGTTATCAAGACAGAGATCATGCTAGCGGCACATTACCTTAGCACACCAGATAGAGCAGCACGATGAAGCTACTCTCCACATTCTGTTCACTGTTAAGATAAAGCCTTTTCTCCCTGTGAGTTCCCTCAGATCAGGAATATGTTGGCCCATACCTGAAGCTCTCTTCATGTATCCGAACTGCATTTACTTCCCAGTGCGGTGGATGCTGCTGGTGTCATACGGGCTGAGATACAGCGTTAGCTTCTCTGAGGCCGACGGCGGCCGGAGGTCAAGGTCTGCTTGCTAATCATTGACCGAGTGTGCAGGTCTGCACGACCGACACACCAGGCTGCTGAATCAACAACCAACCTGAAACTCTGCCTGCAGAAAAACGTCTATCCCTGAAGATCCAGAACCAAAGATGGCCACCAAAACCTGATCTGGACACAAAACCTGAACAAGAAAACCTGATCCAATACCCAGCCTGATCACCAAAACCCAATCCAGAACCAAACCTGGCCACCAAAGCCTAATCAACAACTAAATCTGACCATCAAAACCTGATTCAGAACCATATCTGTCCACCAGAATCAATTTCAGATTTGAACCTGTCCACCAAAACCTGAGGTAGAAAAGAACCTGGCTACCAAAACTTAACAATCAAAATAGGCCCAAACTTGATCCAAATTCAAACCATTCCAAACCTGAACATGGCCACTGAAACGAGGCACTGAACCCAACCTGAGCTGTAGAGCCTGATCCATAGCCCAAACATGTGCACCAGAACCATCAAAACCTGACCCAGAACCAAACTGCACCACTATAACCTGATCAGTACAAGTAAAGGGACTCAATAAATAAATGCAATAAAAGTTAAAGTCCCCACAAAAACAACTGAAAATAACTTTTATCTGCATGACTCAGCAAAAAGAGCTGCAATCCTGACTCCCTGATTGGTCCCCGTCTGTGTGATGATACTGGGTCGTCAGCTGTGTCAGAGTTCACGAGTTTAAATCATTCAGGAACCGGTTGACACCGGTTATTAAATCAACTGTAAGTTCTTAGAAAGCAGTCAAACGTCTGGAAATTGAAAAGTGGTTGTGATCAGTCTGATGTTAACGCCTGCTTATTTTTCACCTGTTTCACCAAAACACACGACGCCAGAGGTCTGGAACTGTGCACCAGTGTGTGGAACAGGTTGTTCATGTATGAACAAACGGGTGAGATCCTTAAGTCTAGTGTCTCTACGGTGGTTCATATCTGACGGCAGATCTGACAGCTCCCATTTCTGATGGACATTTTGACAAGAGTCGAAACTGACAACGCTGCACTCAGCGACCTGCTGCTGCTGGGTCCACCAATCAGATTTTCCGTCAGAGGGGCGTTCAGCAGACAAACAAGGCCGATGCTGAAGCCACTGCGAACTGCAAACCAGGGTCTGTTCTACTATTTTCACGTCAAACAACCAAACGACTGTTCGCCGTGAGAACAGCAGCTGCAGAGACGCTGCACAACAGCCACGCCGCCTCATTAACTGGGGGATATCAAGAGCAGCAGCCACGATAACAGCCACAATAATACCAGCAGCAACCGTCACTATGACAACGACGCTGATAACATAAACAGCAGCATTAAGGGTAGGCCATGATTTACCAAAAACAAATCTGCACAGCGGGTGGCAGCAGTGAGACTCCTTTCCTCCTGCTGTCAGAATCTTCTTCTGCTCTTGGACTCAGTGCAGGAAAACTAAAGGACTGACTCACTTCCCTGTCTGCTGGTACAAAGTGGTATTACAAGACTGCCTGGGAAATATCTTAGCTGCATTTAGGTGATGAGAGCAGAAATTATGCGAATTACAGCATAAAAAAATGGTCTGAAGGGTAATTTTTTGAAGTTAAGCTGCTATAGGTTTACACTGCAGGGGGACTTCACTCCTTTCTCCCTCTCCATACAGTCATATTTCACCATTTCATGTCACTAATCTGCCTCATTTCTTGAATCCTGCTCTCTCTTTACGTACCTGCGGGATGGGTACATACCTGACAGTGGAAAGGAAAGTTTGTGGTCTGAGCCTTCATCACGTCTACAGCGAGTGAATTTCTGATCGTTGCTGTTTCCTCTGCCACTGTCCTCCAACTGGACCAGCAGAAAGTCTCCACCTCTTAGTCTGATTCATTAGAAAGTCTCCACCTCTCAGCTCTGTTAGTGTTTCTCCTAATCTGGATGTTAGCTGAAGTTTCATCAGTTATTGAGAGGAAGACGCTTCATAACCTGAAACGCCTGCACTTCCAGGGAGAAACAGATTCATCAACTAATGAAGAGAAGAAGCAGCAACCAAATGTCCAACATGCAGACATCTCCTCAAAGAGAAGCTAACTGCTATTCAAGCATGCTAATGCTAATCGCAGCTACTGTGGATAAAAGGCAAATGTTGCTGTCAGTCGGACATGTTGTCAGGAGGACTGACTTAGTTCAGGATTGTTCAGGCTCCTCCTCCAGTAAACAGGAGTTTAGAAAAAAAAGGGACTAACACCCATGCTAACAGCTAGCAGGATGGAGAGACAGCAGCTCTGAAGCCGTGACTGAAGTTCTCCTTTCATTAAAGTAATCAGATACTAAGTCAACACTGACAGAAAACCTGGATTTACAGTAATTATTTCATAACTTGTACTTCACTGAAACTGCTGATCACTGTGAAAACAAAGCTCTTGTTTTACAACAGCTTGTATTCACTGTAGAAAGTATGTTTTGGAACAGTATATGTCATATAACATACAACATAATGTTTAATGTTTGTGCTGTAAGAAGCTGATGTGGCTTCAGTTTAAAATCCGGCTGATTTAGTTGTAGAGACGACCTGTTTCTGTCTCTCTGTTTATCTCTGTCTCTCTCCATTACAACATTAGTGACGGTCAGCCGGGTTTTCAGCAGAGTGGGCAAGCAACACTCACTTTACACTCTACACTCTCTCTCTCTCTCCCTCTCCCTCTCTCTCTCTTTCTTTCGCTTTCTGTCAGAAACTTAAAACTTTGGTTTAGAAGAAAAACTAAGAAAACTCACCTGAGCAATTTCAGAGATCACCTCCTCCGATCAGAGCCGTGTCATTCTGAGGACCCACCGAATGTGTGTTCACGTGTCATCCTGTGCGCGCGCCTGTGTGTGTGTGTGTGTGTGTGTGTGTGTGTGTGTGTGTGTGTGTGTGTGTGTGTGTGTGTGTGTGATCACATCATATCAAACTCCAAAGGTTCTCTGTGGTGGTGTTAGCTTTACGAGCAGCTCGATGTTAATGTTTAACCTGTCGCTATCTGTGGAGACTCACACACACACACACACACACACACACACACACACACACACACACACACACACACACACACACACACACACACACACACTGTCAAGAGGCCTTTGACCAACAGTCACTATCTGGACTGCAAAGGTCTCTTCACCTACTAACACAAACACACTGAGTAGAGAATATTCCCAGACCCGGAAAGTAATCTGAACCCAACTAAATGCAGCCTGAATCCAACCAAAACTCAACCAGATTTAATCCCATTGAACCCTGATTAACCTCAACTCGGTGTGAACCAAATCTGAACCTAAACTAATCCAGATCCAACCAAACAAAACCTAAACTAAGCCTGACTTAAACAATAATGTAAACCTGCACTACACTTGACCTAAACCTAAATTAAACCAAACCTAATCTGAACCTAAACTTGGACTACACCTGCCCAGAACTCAACCCATCTTCAGAAAGGCTGAAGTCGAGCTGTATTTGATCCAAACCGACACTAGGCCTAAACTGTTCTTAACCAAAGCTCAATACGTTTGAATGAACCAGAAACTCCTGAACTTTGAAGCTTATTCAGCTTCTGTTTCATGCTGGTTGGTTGAACTAAGTTCTTCTTCCAGGTGGGATCAGCGGTTCTGTCAGTTATATAATCGTTCCACACATATAGCTGAAGGAAATCAGGCCAGGCTGAGACGTGTTCTGATGAACGCTGACACTGAACTTGAGATGAACAGAAGAAGAATTCTATTTGTTTGTGGATTTTTATTAACAATAATGTTAAAGAAAATCCTTTAAATTTCTTTCTACCTGAGAACTGCTGACTTAACCTCACAAAACCCAACGCAGAAGACAGACTTGGGCCTGAGGCTGGGAGCTGCTGTGGGCTGTAGTGACGCATTCTGGCCAGCAGGGGGAACTAAATTACTATCTGAGTGTTTAATGTTGAGTCAGGAGGTCAAGGGTCAAACAAGTGTTTTTTTTTTCTCTTTTTTTAAACTAGAAAAGCAGTTTTTATTTTGCAACATTTAAATTGAGTAGAAGAATTCAGTAAAAACTATGAAACACTTGAATTCTATATTTTAATTTATTGAAAGTGACATTTACTCACAAAGCTGGTATCATTTGGACTTGAAGTTTTTTGTTGTGATGTTTGGTGGTGTGAAGCAAACTTCTGATTCTTCTGAGCTCGGGATGGATCAGACTGTTCCTTTCCTTCAGAATTAAATCACTTAAATAGTGATGTTTTGACGGCTGCCTCGTGGCAAAGATGTTCCCAAAAAACAAACCCGGAACAACGGCCAGCTTTAATTAATTTCGTTGTGAAATGAAAATCACCCCTCAGGCCAGACCGCGACCTCTGCTGGGAGAGAACAGCTGAATGGTTAAATGACAGAACGAAGGAACAACGGAACGGTAGCACACTCGAGTGGAAAAAAATTATGAAATGGTTGAACAATAAAACAACAGACATGAAATAAAACGATAGAACTTTCAAACATTTCAACAATTTAATGGTAGAACATGAGAACAGTAGAACAATATGAGAGAACCGTGAAACGGTAGAACGACAGGTTCACACAGATCTCTGTCAGCAGGTTGTGCCAAAATAAATATCCATGTGGAAACATACTGAGAGGTGAGGGTATCAACAAGTGGTTGGAGGCAACAACACACACACACACACACACACACACACACACACACACGCACTCACTCTCACACACACACAGATTGAGACGAACACTCCCACTCTGCAGCAGCTCCAGGACCACAGGAGGTCTCTGTCCTGCAGGACCCGGACCAGAACCAGGTCACACCTTCACACTGCCCCTGATAACCGAGCTCCCTCTGCGGCTGTCTTCCTCTTCCTCCTCCTCCTCCTCTTCCTCCTCCTCCTCCTCTTCCTCCTCCTCCTCCTCTTCCTCCTCCTCCTCTTCCTCCTCCCTCGCCAGCATTGTTTCTGTGTCATGTCCTCACAGACAGAGGGAGCACGACTTCCACACCTGAGCAGATGCATCCAGAGATGTGTGTCACTGTCTTTTATATGAAGCAGAAGAAGAGCCGGTGATGATGATGATGATGATGAAGATGATGATGAAGATGAAAATCAAAGTCTAAGTCACCAACAAATCGCATCAATTTGCTGGAGGATGCACACTGAATGTGCGTTCATGTGTCGTGCGTGTGTGTGTGTGAGAGAGACCCCCTTGTCCCCACCCGGGGCCGCGCACAGCGTGATTCCGCCTCTGATAAAGAAGAAGCGTGTAGAGCTGCAGCACGAGGAGGAGGAGGAAGAGGAGGAGGAGGAGGAGGAGGAGGACGGGAGACAGAGTAAGTTTGGCTGTCCTCGGGGCAGTCTGCTGCTGCTGCTCCTCCTCCTCCTCCTCCTCCTCCTCCTCCTCCTCCTCCTCCTCCTCCTCCTCAGACCTCCTGCTGCTTCGCGTTAAACGAGTTAAACTAATGGAGGTGATTACAGCCCAGATCCCGGATTATCAGACTCATCTCCGCGGGGTCTGCAGCGCCTCCTGGTCCTCCTCCTGCACCTCCTACTCCTCTTCCTCCTCCTCCTCCTGCACCTCCTCCTCCTCCTCCTCCTTGTGTGTCTCCTGACGCGCGCTCGGAGCGCACGGATCCGCTGCAGGTTCGCAGGTTTTCTGAACTGACGGACGGACTCGGCGCGCGCGGCGTTTGCCTCGGTTTCTTTGTGATCTTCGGAGTTTCCTTTTTTTTTACTCTTCTGACTTTCAACTTTGTTTCACGGACTTTTTTTTTTAAATTGATTCTCCAAACTGCCGACGTTTCCCCCTCTCTTCCTCTGCCTTCTCCATGGATCAGATCAGGGATTCTGCAGACCTCTGGTCTCCTCTTTCCCCAGACGCATCTCCGCGATCCTTCAGGAGGATTTAAGGTCCTCTACAAGTCTGCAGCTGAAAGTGGCGCTGGTCTCTGTCCCTTCATTAAATCTGAAAATAAATAATAATAAAAAAAACATCTGAGAGAAAATCCGCAAGCTGAGTCTGATGTGCTCCTGAAGATTCGGAATATGGAAAATCCTCGTACATTTTAAACAGGAGGTGAAAAAACTTGAAAAATCCACACATGAACTAGAAAGATTTTGAAACTTTTAATGACTCTAAAGACATTTTGGAAGAACTTTAGGTACTCTGTTTGTTCTAGAGAATCCTTCCAGAAACATGGGTTTCAGAGGAAGGTTCATTCATGCAGATTCCTGAAGAACTTTTCCGTCACCTGGACCGCCACGTTTCTGAGGATCCCTGAAGGACTGCTGGGAATCTGGAGAGTCTAGCCTGGTGCTCCTGCAGGATCCTGACCCATGCTGGGAGATGACAGTGGACCGTAGAAGTCCTTAAAGCCTGCAGGTACCTACAGGACGCCACATAGACCCCCTAAAACCCAATGAAGTTCCCAGAAGACCTCAGCCTGGATGCATTGGAGGAGTGACACAGCCTGAAGAAGATCTTGGACAGAGTCTGACTGTTAGAAGGGTACTCCTGTCCTCAGACCTCCTGTAGGACCGGACCAGCACAGCAGCAATGGGGACCCTTCGAGACCTCCAGTACGCCCTGCAGGAGAAGATCGAGGAGCTGCGGCAGCGCGACGCCCTGATCGACGAGCTGGAGCTGGAGCTGGACCAGAAGGACGAGCTGATCCAGCGGCTGCAGAACGAGTTGGACAAGTACCGCTCGGTGATCCGGCCCGCCACGGCCCAGCAGGTCCAGGCCCAGCAGCAGAGCCTGGGCCTGCAGCCGGACCAGCACCGCAGCAAGCGGCAGGCCATCTCCGCCGAGCCCACCGCCTGCGACATCAGCCAGCTGAGCCACGTCACGCTGCCCTTCTACCCCAAGAGCCCAGAGTACGTAAGCCACAGCCTGAACCTTTTATTTTTTTAGTCTTACTTTTTACAAAGGTTTGTCTGTCAGTGCAGGTTTTTGTGGATTGGCAGGCTCTTTCAAGTCAGACTACGTGCCTTTTAGCCTGGACTGAG
Organism: Salarias fasciatus; assembly: GCF_902148845.1. Lineage (NCBI taxonomy): Eukaryota > Metazoa > Chordata > Actinopteri > Blenniiformes > Blenniidae > Salarias > Salarias fasciatus. Next base: position 3,671,859 of record NC_043752.1, on the reverse strand, counting down.
TCTCCTTGGCGGAACAGTCTTCATAACAATGAGTTTGACTGAAGTTGAGGTCAGTGATTAACATGAAGGCTGAGCGTAACGCAGCTAAGCCTGTGAGTCAAGACTGAGGGGGAAAAAAAGGTGTTGAACTCAATGTAAATGCCATAGTGACTGAAAAAAAACTTTTACTGGTCTGTGGCAGTACACACACACACAGCAGTGGAATTTGTGGATATTACATCCACAGGTACAGGAACAGTTACAAGTACATGTGCAGTTCCAGGTACAGTTTCAGCTGAAATTACGAATACGGCTGTAGTAAAAGTTAGTTGGGCTGACAGTCGGGCCTGAGTGACACCATGAAGTGGCTCCATCTGCCCGAGGAGGAGGAAGAGGAGGAGGAGCAGGAGGCTCTCTCCTTCAGGTGCTTCCTCTGAGCTCGTCATCAGCTTTCATCGGTCGGCGCTCTCACATCGCTGCCCTCATTTTAACACAATCCCAGTGGGATGAGTCACTGAAGTCTGCGCCGGGACGGCACTCTTCCTCTCAAACACTGAGGAGTTGCGTCATGCCCGATTAAAGCTCTTCTTCCACCACCTGCAGGTTTTATCTGCGCTCCGCAGAGAGTCTGACTGATCTCAGAGCAGCCAGCAGCAGACCGTGCTGATCCATAGATGTGGTGGAGCAGGCCCACCTGCACACAGTGCAGCAGAGGCAGCGCTCTGTCGCCTCCCAGTGGTGACAGTAATGTTGGCAGCAGCAATGTAGGCAAAAGTCAGGATGGGAATAAGCCTGTTAGCTGTCGGCCCTTCTGACATGACATTTGATTTGACAACTGAGGTGGGAAATAAAGCTAAAAGAGCCAAAACATCGTTGTGAAATTGATCGTTTGCTTCACTGCTTTCTTTTTGCGATACGTCGGTTGTTTGGATGTGATCAGTGTTTGACTGATGTGTCCCTCTGTGCTGATGACATGTCTGAATGTCAGCAGTCGCTCCTTAAAGTGCATCAGTCTGTTCCGTTGCGTTGACGTGTGCGTGTGTGTGTGTGGCTGCAGCAGTGATGTTGTGTATCTGTGCTTGGTTAAGCAGCAGTCGTGTGTTTGTGTTGCAGCTTCATGGTTTCAGTCTCTCTGAGCTCCGTAAAATAGAAAATGTCTTTGTGTGGAAATCTGTGGCAGCGATAACAACCAGTGTGTTGGTTTTTAATCTGTGTGGTCCTCCCACACACACACACACACACACACACACACACACACACACACACACACACACACAAGCAGCTGACAGGGTTTCATTTACCATCCCACCACCTCTCGCTGTCAGCGTCCTGCAGCTCTGTGTGTGTGTGTGTGTTATTTTAAAACACGGAGTATTACAGTGGAGAGCGTGTGGGCTGAAAACACCCAGCAGCTCTCCTGCTGTCTGCACTGAAGCTTCACAAGCAGACGAGTTAATGACCAGCAGACGCAGAGGCTCTTATTTTGAAACAGTAAGACACAGGCAAGTTTCCTGCTGAAGATTACTGGAAAAGTTCACATTTAGGCCCCGTTTACACAGTGTTTCAAGGGAAAGCAGATTGTTTTTGCATTTTTCATTTCAGAAAACTTCCCCATTTACACGGCAACGTTTTGAAAACGACGTCCGTTTACATGGAAACGGAGGAAACGCTGAAAACGATGCCGTCAGCATGCTAGGACATGAGATGGCGCTGTTTGTCATTTTTATTATGAAATCAAACACACATGCCTGCAGAGAACAACAGGCTGTAGACATTAACAATGGGAGCACAAGAACATACAATGGTTAGATGACCAAGTTCAATCGTTATTCCGGTCACTCAACATTAAAACTACCAACGCCAGGAGAATATAGTCACGACACATTGTTCATCTACTCACACATGTGAAGAACTATTTACTAAAGCCGTGGTGCACATGTGCGGCAGCAGCATTTCAGAAAAGTTCAATTTTCCACCCTGTTTCCATGGAAACAGAGTCCTCACATTTACGAAAAGTTCCGCCTTGGGGGCCATTTTCAAAAAGTTGCAATTTTGTGTTAACGGCTCCCCAAACACAAAGCAAGTTTTCTGTTTTCACTTGAAAATGCTGCACTGTAAACTGCTTTAGCTTTATTGAAAAATAAAACTCTTGAAACAGATCATGAAAACGCCATTAAAACACATTAAGCAAATGTGTTGTTAAAATATAGTGTAATTGTTGAAAGCCAACTCAATAGGTAGGAAAAGAGAAATGGTGTTAGAGGCTTCTACTTCACAAGCGACAAGTCTTTTTTGTGTTATTTTATTGTTTTTATTAATTTTTATCTCCATTTGTTTTATTGTTTGTTGTTTTAATCATTACTATGTAAATTAGTTTAAGCTCTGAATGATTTTGAAGTGAAGAGAAATTAAATTGAGGGTTTTAATGTGCTGCTTCCTCCTCCTCCTCCTCCTCCTTTATCGTCTGGCAGTAAAGTTAAATGGTCATCATGACGCTCGTTTCAGTCTCTGTTCAGATAAAACTCTTCTTCTGTTCTCCGCCTCCCATGATGCCTCAGTCGCACAGACAATTGACACCATCCTCCATCAAGTCTCCGGAGTTAAAAGCACCTGTGGTTCCTCCAGTGGAAACTTCAGAAAGCTCTCCAACCACGTCTTTTTATTTGGAAAAGTTCCTCTGAAAGTTTGTGAAAAAAATAAGAAACACCCTGTGCTGCGGCGGGAACAAGCTCACTTTCTATTTCTGAGAGCTTGACAGCTTAACAACTGGCTCTTCCACGGGTTCATTTCCTTCTTCATGTGAACGGTTTGGCTCCTTTATTGGCTTTGGAGCTTCGAAGTTCCCCAGCGATCAATTCTTGGTCTTCCACTCATTGTACTGGATCCACTCTGAGCAGATCGGTCAGTCTGCACATACCTGATGTAGATTTTTACCTCTCTTTGATTTTTTGTACTTTTTAACATCTATACCAAAAAACAACTTATTCCCTTTATTCCATAGCGAAATGATGCCTTCAGGAGGATATTACTCTGTATTTCTCTTTGTTGCCGAGGATCATAAATGCCCCGACGGCCTCTGTTTATCCTCGTCTGTTTGCTTTCTGATGCTCGTCTGGTTTCTCTGGTTCACCTGAGGTCAGAAACTCTGAGTTTATCCTGTGCGAGTCTGCAGATACAATCACTGTCACACACCCCAAGTCTCACACACCGCCGGCATCAAATCCACCTCGAACACACACCCGGAGGACTGAGCAGACTCATTACGGCTGCACATGCTGACTGAGTGATGTTAACACAAGTCATCGGGGAAGGAGACAATGCACGTTAGCGTTTTATGTGTCTGAGTTGTGCAACGAAGGCAATTAAGTTAGTTTTGAAGGCAAACTGGATCTAATTAGGTAGTTGTGAAACCAAAGCAGTTTGCCTTTGCTCTAATGAGCTAACCTTAGAGCTAACAAGTTAGTTTACCAGCTAAAGTATTTGCGTCTGAGTTCAGGAGTTAGCCTTGAAGCTAAAGGGGCTAATTAGATTAAAAAAGAAAGGAGTGTGCCATGGAAACAACGGGCTCGTTTTGATGATGAAGGAATCAGATGATTTTGAGGTTTCTCTGTTTGATGTGACTCACTCGGCCTGTGGTGAGGAGACACAGGCAGATTTTATCCTCCTCTGCAGGTCAGCGGCTAACGCTAGCGTAAATGCAAACTCCATCAGGCCTCAGTCAAAGTTCTTTGGCAGGGAAATGTTTCTCCCTCTGAACCGCGGTGTCTCCTCTGGGCAGATCGAAGGAGCTGATAAAGGACGCCATCCTGGACAACGACTTCATGAAGAACCTGGAGCTCTCTCAGATCCAGGAGATCGTGGACTGCATGTACCCGGTGGATTATGGGAAAGACGCCTGCATCATCCGAGAGGGCGACGTGGGCTCGCTGGTGTTCGTGATGGAAGGTGAGGAGCCGCTGAAGCTTTGAACCACAGATATTAAGCAGCTTCACATTCACATTTAAAGAGAAATCACAATACGTTTCCTTGGTAACTGTGTGTGTGTGTGTGTGTGTGTGTGTGTGTGTGTGTGTGTGTGTATATGTGTGAGATTTGTGTGTTATATAAGCAGCCTGTTTAGTAACATGAGTCTCCTACTGAATACAGCTGGATATCTTCTTAACAGCTTCAGTCAATACACACACACCCACACAGGGATGTAGAGGTCAAACTAATGCTAACATGCTAGCAGGCTAACAGCGTCTGCATGCCGGCTGCAGCTGGTCTGATCGAGGACTCACATCCTCCTGATCGGGAATCAAAACGCTGTTTGCAGCATCACCGTCACAACCAGATCCCAAACCGCTTTCTCAACTTAAACAATGCGTGTTAAACCGGTAAGATCCCCACGATTCAGCTGGATTGTGTTGTATCGCCGTCGAGTTTGGCGGGGAGAAGCTGGCAGTGGATGAAAGTCCTTCACTCTGTGGGAAATCAGCAGGAAGCGGCGCAGCGCTGCAGCTTCGTGTCACAGCCACCAGTGTGAAGCTGACACAGAGCAGCACACTCATTATCTGCAGGCCAAATTAAAATGTTTTCTTAGTTTCTGTACTTGTTGCATCACGTCTGCTGTCTTGTGGCTAACGGGGTAACTTTAAAGCTTCCGGCTGCCCACACAGACGCCCTGCTAATGAGGAGGACACACACACACACACACACGGGTGTCTTTGTGGGTTTTTTTTTTTAAATAAAAGAGCAGTGGCGTTCGGTCTGAACGCCTTTAACAACCAGTGAAACCACCTGCTGCTTTGAAATGTGGGAAACCTGACTCAAGTTTTCACAGAGCTGAGAGAACATACAAACAGCAGAAAAGGAACAAACAAACAAGAGAGAGAGAGAGAGAGAGAGAGAGAGAGAGAGAGAGAGAGAATATACAGGGATCAGTTCAGACTCAAGTGTAATGGAAGAGATGGAGAATGTTTGGAAATGTTTCAGTTACTGAGAAATAAAAACAGCAGAGAATGTGTCTAAATATAATGACAGGAGGTAATCCCTAAAAAGAACATTTCTGTGTGTGTGTGTGTGTGTGTGTGTGTGTGTGTGTGTGTGTTGTGTTTGCCATAATGAGAAGAGCTGGTGCATCTGTTTCTTCGGCCAAACAGAGAATTAATGAACCACACACACACACACACACACACACACACACACACACACACACACACACACACACACACACACACACAGTGAGAGCTCTCTGGTAAATGTGGTTGTCATGGTAACGTGTTTCAGTGTTTTCACAGTTTGTGAATTTTTTGGAATTTTTACAGATTTTATTTTTAAAAAGACCATAAAACCAGAGGAAGAGGAGGGGAGACGCAGGGATATATAGATAGAACCCTGTGAACTGAAGAGAAGAGACGGAAACACAGATGGATGCAAGAAAAGGAATGAAGAGGGAAAGTAAAGTGGACAAATATTAAAAACAAAGAAAGTTGGAAGCAGAAGAGCTGTGCTTAAAAGCAAGATGAAGATGGTCAAAATGAATAGGGAAGACAAATTTGGAAGTTAAACCAAGTCGTCAGTGCACTGAGCGCAAACAAAAGTTATTTGAAACAAATGGAATTTAGAAGAAAAGTCAATGAGAGACTCCAATAAAACAATGAGCAAGAAAGACATTGAAGGTTTGATTGGTCTCACTTTAAAATATGTTCCAACAGTAATGCCTTTAAACTTTTTTTTGAAACGTAATTTTCAAAAGTAAACATTTAAATGAAAATTGAATGACAACATAATCATCCCACTTGAATAGATAGATCAAATGTTTGATTTTTAATAGCTAGGTAACGTGCTCTACACATTACATTAGTTCAATGAAGGAAAAAAATCTTCCCTGTTGGTGACTCTCAGGAATCCAACACTGGCCCCTTGTCAGAAAGCTCTTTATCTTGTTAATATTTGTCATTATTTGTTAGAGCTGTAAAGCCTCTTTATAGTTCTCCTTCCATTGCTGCTGTCATCTTTACATCATCCACTAGAGGGAGACTTATTTTTATGTGTGTTCATTTCTACAATGAAAAAGCTGATGAAATGCCATAAGAAAGAAAAAAAAAAGAATGTTTCATGTCACGCCCTCACTAACACCTGAAATGTTCACTTAGTTTTTACTGAACAAACATGCAAAATGAATTAAACAAAAAGTAAAACTGTTCCTCCCCCCCTCGGCTCTCCTCTTCCTGCTGATGCCTCAGAGTAAAACCACACATCGCTCTCGTGTGTGTGTGTGTGTGTGTGTGTGTGTGTGTGTGTGTGTGTGTGTGTGTGTGTGTGTGTGTGTGTGTGTGCGTGTGTGTGTGTTGAAGTTAATGATCATTACAATTAGCAATCACAACAGCAGATCCTGTTTGTGTTTATCTCACCATTCGCCATAATGATCCCCACCATCTGGTGTGTGTGTGTGTGTGTGTGTGTGTGTGTGTGTGTGTGTGTGTGTAATGATGATAATGATATCTCTGGTTGTTTCTATGTGACTGTAAACATCAGCAGAAACAAACTGTGTCTTGAAAACCTGAAACATAGTAATAACTCCTGTGTGTTCTGTCCATGTGTGACCTGCAGGTGACGCCACCACACAGTGAGTGGACGACGAGAGGCCGAATTACCTGTCATTTTATTGATCTGCAACCTTGTTAACAGTTTAGAAAATACCAAGAGGCCACAATGTTACAGTGTGTACAATGTTCACAGCTGTTCTAGAGATAGATGGAGCAGAACGGTTAATGAGCTAAACCTGGTGAAGATCGAGATTCCCTCGACTTGCTCTGCAGCTGCGACGAAAACTGTTGAACAATGATTGACTGCCTGTCTGGGCGTGTTGTCGTGATTGATGCCAGCTGTAACAGACGTGACTGATGCAGGCGTGTAGTGGAGGTGTGTTTTCTGATCCGCGTGACATTTTGTCCGTCCTGCGGTTTGAATCCGTCTTCATCGATGACACTTCGAAATGTCACAAAGTCTAAAGGCCAAACACACACGCCGAAACTCAGGAAGCACGAACCAACTCTTTGTGTGTGTGTGTGTGTGTGTGTGTGTGTGTGTGTGTGTGTGTGTGTGTGTGTGTGTGTCAGTGACTCAGCTTTGTTTTTCTGCTGATGACAGCCGACGAGCTTTGATATGTGAAGTTTTCGTTTCCACTCAACATGAACCCGTTAATAGCTGCCTGACTACGCCTCCCATGATGCACCTGTTCATTGAACTCTGTGTGTGTCCTAGAGGGGAAGGTGGAGGTGACCAAGGAGGGGATGAAGCTGTGCACCATGGGACCAGGAAGAGTGTTTGGGGAGCTTGCCATCCTCTACAACTGTACACGCACAGCCACCGTCAGGAGTGAGTATCCATGCGCACGCACACACACGTGCGCGTGCATTTTTTTTTTTTTTTGTTTGGACTTCCTGGTACAGTCATCACTCTGCAGCGTTGCCAGGCAGCAGCCTCCGTTCCAGCCAATCATCTTTGTTTTCGTTGGAGAGGCCGAGTTTCCGGTTTCTCGTTATCTCCACGGCAACGAGGAGCTGCAGCTGGAGCAGCCGGCGTCGTCCACACAGCTGCAGTGAGCTAATGACACGTTCCTGATCAAACTGTTGGCCAGCAACACGACACCAGTCAACAACCTCAGAGCAGTGACACAACAACATGTTGTAAACATCACAACTCAAAAGCACAACTAAAAAAATACTGAAACTAATGATGCAACAGTACACTACAACTGCAACAAAAATGCAATAATCCATTCACAACATTGACACAACAAACAATAAAAGAACAACAAACACTTCAGTGACAGTGATGACACCAACAGCACAAAACTAAAAAAATGCCAGACATTTAACTAAGACCATCGAGGCATCAACAGCACAAGATTACGGGGTAGTCTACCTTTGAGTTGGAATGGGTTGAGGTTGCAGTTAGTTCAGGTCTCTGTGTTGTACGGTTTCACACTCTCTCTCACCGTATTGCACAGTGTAGCATTGTGTATTACTGCAGAGTACTTTGTGGCACTGCATGGTATTGTTTAATACTGTGTAGCATCTGAGGTGCTGTTCACTTAGTGGTGTGACACTGTCAGTACTGCAATATTGTGTATTAATAGGTGGTAATTTTTACTACTATGCAGTCATGTTTAGTGATGTGAAATTTTGTGTAACACTGTACAGTAACGTGTAGTACTGCTCTCTGCATCTCGGCTCATCACACTGAAGGAATTTAGGAATCTGGGTGTCTCCACGGTAACTGCAACTTCAGGTGGATGTCTTGTAACCGTAGCAACAGTCTCAGTCTCAGGACTTTCTCTCTCTTACACTTTGTTTAGCTTATTGCGTGTGTGTGTGTGTTTGTATGTGTGTGTGTGTGTGTGTGTGTGTGTGTGTGTGTGTGTGTGTGTGTAGCTCTGGTACAGGTGAAGCTGTGGGCCATCGACCGCCAGTGTTTCCAGACCATCATGATGAGAACCGGACTCATCAAACACGCAGAATACATGGACTTCCTGAAGAGGTGAAGAGACCACTGAGCTTTGTTTCACATCTGTAACACATCTGTATCACCCGACTGACAATCTGTCAATGAACGCCACACTGCTGACGTCTGCACACACCCCTGTCCTGATCATGGACCAGCGTGGACCTGGTTTTGACTGGTTTGGAGCATTATGCTTTTGGACTGCTATTGGAAAGGTTTTTTTTTAAGATGTTTTAAACTACAGTAAAACATTTTTCTTCCATTTTTAAACTTTTTTTTGGTTGGTATATCATGAGTTTTTGCTCCTTAAAACTTTAAAATTCTTTGCAGAGGACTAAACTGTGTTCTTCTCTCGATAGAATTTTCTTGAACGTATTTACTGAATGAGAAAATAATAGTATAATTTAAATAAATTGTGTGTGCGCGCAGTGTTCCGTCTTTCCAGGGCCTCCCAGAGGAGACCCTCAGTAAGCTGGCGGATGTCATGGAGGAGGTGAGTCTGCCCCCCGCCCAATCAGGTGCCCGTCCTTCGTTCTTCGCTTGTCTTCTGTGGTGGAATGAGACACTTTCCTCTGTGTTCAGACTCATTATGAGGACGGCGACTACATCATCCGACAGGGAGCCCGAGGAGACACCTTCTTCATCATCAGCAAGGGACAGGTGGGTCCTCCTCTCATCCATCGATCGGCCGACTCATCTGGATTATCAACACTTATCTCAAATCTCCACAGGTCAGCGTCACTCAGGGCGACGCGGCCAATCAGGAAACGATACACCTGAGGGAGCTCGGCAGGGGGGACTGGTTTGGAGAGAGAGCGCTGCAGGGGTGAGATCACGTGGACCCATGAAACCGACGCCACAATGCACTGGAATCCTGAAACCCTAAAACCGAACTGTGAAACTTTAACCTGCAGTACCGCCCTCACCCAGCAGGTGGTACCACGCTTCCTTGTTTCGATTCATTCATTATCAAAATACCAAATTTTGGTCATCCTCTCTGTTTTCCACACCCAGGTGAAAATAAAAATGCTACGTCTTTCCTCTGAATGCGACACATCGACCACAAGAATTACTTCTGTTTGAACCACTGCTCCCTCTGCATTTACCAATTTGTAGAGACCAGACAGATGAAAACACACTGACGTTTGTGGAGAGCCTTCACATGTCACATGTTAAAAACATGTGACAGCAGGCGCTAAAAACTGAGACGCACTTGAACACACCACATGACCTTGCATGGGCCTCTTATGGCCAGGTGAAAACAGCTCCTGTGTTCAGGTCTTGCTTCATGTGCTGCAGTTTGTCGGTTTGAAGTGCGATTCCATGTTCTGTCCTCTGGGGAGCGCCGCCGAGGTGTGCTTGAGCCGTGTTTATCACACTCTGTGAGGACCAAGATGAAGCATGAGTGTTCTCGTTACTCAGATTGGAAAAAAAAGGAACATGTCTTCATGCAAACATCAAATGTGAGAGTTTAATTGACCTTGAAACACTGAAAATGTTCCAAATAAGCAGTTGAGTCATCAAAATGTTTGTCCTGGTTCCAGAGTCCCAGCGTGGCTCCTCGTGGACAGAGCCATCAATTGAAAGTCAGCCGCCTCCGTTTTCAAGTTCCCACCAAAACACTGAGATGAAGAAGTTGAATTTATACTGTGTGATGGAGAGCTGTGAGCATCACAGCTGCTAATTCATGTGTGTGTCTGTGTGTGTCCACAGGGAGGATGTGAGGACGGCGAACGTGGTTGCTGCTGGCTTGGTCACTTGTCTGGTCATCGACAGAGAGTGAGCGTCTTTAGATCTGAGAGCTCAGTCTGGTTTAGTTCAAGCTGCTGCTGCCCTCTGCTGGCTGTGGACTGCATACACACACACACACACACACACACACACACACACACACACACACACACTTAAAGAAAAAAAAAACAGTTGGTGTGATGTCTATGCATTTTTATATTTTTTGAAAGACAGTATGTTTAAAGCAGTGTTTTGATTGGTTGCTTTCTACTCCCTCCTCAGCTCATTCAAGCATCTGATTGGTGGACTGGACGACGTCTCAAATAAAGGCTACGAGGACGCCGAGCTGAAGGCCAAGTGAGTCAAACACACACACACACACACACACACACACTTCAGTGGGTCAGTTACTTGATAGTGTGTGTGTGTGTATATGTCATATGACACACCAGGTGTCTACCTGTCAATCACGGCCGTTGCCACGGTAACAGTAAACAGTAAACATGTTTGTGTTGATCTTCTCCTGTTTCACATCTTTCACTCAAACATGTGAAAATAAAGCAAAGTACGACCATATTGTCGAAGTTGTGTAAATGCTTGATTAATTTAAGTGTGAATCATATTCACTTCAATGTGCACCATTATTAAAACGTTCATCTTGTTTAATTGAAGCCTTTTCTCGATTGCACACATTCAGTAGAACTCAGACTATCTCTTTATCAGATACAAGTGTTGAACATCTGAGAGATAACATCTCCCATCTTGTCTTTCATGTCACAACACATGTGACTCGGGGTCAAAGTGTTGTTGTACCGCAGGAATCGAACTGTTAATCCCTTTCTCACCATTACGCACTAATTTTAGACTGAAACACCAGAAGAGCTCAGCTTCCAGGAAAGGAGGTGGAGGAGAAGGAGAGGGCGGGGCTGGGGAGAGAGAGAGGGGAGGAGAGGAAGGAGGAGTGGAAGCCACTTTGATGTCAGCGTGGAACACGTCTGGAACCAGTTTGTCAGCCTGAAAACATTTTACCATTGAAACATCCGTTTGAAACTGGTTCTTGTCAGCTTGAAACCACTTTGTAACCAGATGAACATCAGGTTGAAACCAGGTTGACAACAGTGTGAAAACAGTTTGAAAATTGCAGTTTTGATGACAGTCGACTGCTGACACATTACAGTCCTCCTAATCTCCTCCTAATCTCAAATCTCAAAAACTTCAGACCTTCAGACGTGAACAATTAGAGGAGAAGTGATGTTTTCCAACATTAAAATTGGTTTACATTTGAACGATTCTCCGCTGCTGGTGGAAGATCTGCTGCACTGTGGCTCTTTGTTTTGAGGATGCATGTCAACAGTGAACACAGTTCTGGTTTCACACCAGTTCAGTTCAGACCCATTTTCAGATCTGTCTTCTTTTTTCTGGAACATTTTGCATTACTTTCGACCTGGTTTCGGACTCAGTGGTCCGTCTTGATGGGGATCAGGTTGGCAGGTTTTAGAGAAGTGGGCCGCCGCTGAAGTGGAGACTTGGTGAAGGCCACAGGCTGCTGTAAGTAGTAAATGGTGGACAGTAGTACGATGAGAGCAGACCTGATGGTGTCTGGTGGCTTCCAGGTCAGGACAGAGTGTCCTTCAGCCTCTTGACTCTTCGTTAAATAACCGCGCAGCGTTTATGGACTCAACCTCCCAGCTATGTTTCCACCTGCTAAAAATACAGCCGCTGCCGCCCGGGGCCAACCTCCCGGGTGGTATTTCACCCTGCGGGATGCAGACGGAGCAGACGAGCTCCTGAGGAGAACAGGACCGGCCTCCTGCAGGTTTCCCTCCTCTGGACCTCCTCCAGACACACACACACTCACACAGACCCGGCCAGTTCCCCTCGTCTCTCCCGTCTGACCTTCATGCACACAGAGCTGGAGGATCTGGATTATCTGGAGGATCTGGCAGCCTCACCTCACCGCCAGCACCGGCTCACCCCGACGCCCCCGGTCCTGCAGCGCCGCGCCGGCCCGCACCATGTGAACCCGAAGCGGAGCTCCTCTTTTCAGACACTTCTCTTACGAACGCTCTGCCGAACCTTCTCCTGAGGAGTTTTGGACGTGTGTTTTGAAGGACAGGTCAGTCTTCACAGACTCGACTTCAGTTCATTCGTCCAAATCACCCGTCGACTCGTTCCCGGATCAAACACACCTCAGGCCAGTGTGTGAAGCTCGGATATGAGGGAGCTGCTTAACGTCCCTGTGAGGCGGCAGCGGGAGCGTCTCACCAGCCTCCCCTCTACTCCCTCCTCCTTCCCCATCACCTCTTTCTCCATCCAAACCTCTAAGAAGTTCCCCTTTTTCCACGTGGTGAAATGCTGCAGGTATGACTGGACCGGTTTGCAGCTGATCCTCGGGCTCCTCAGTGAGTGTTTTACATGTTTGTATTTGCTTGATGACATTTTGTCTTTTTTTTTTTTTTTGCCTTTTATCTTTCTTTAGATACGAAGCTGAGAATGCCTTCTTCTCCAGCCTGAAGCTGACCGACTTCAACATCATCGACACGCTGGGGGTCGGAGGCTTTGGACGGGTTGAGCTGGTACGATCACGTTTCACTGAACCAGATTCAGAAGCAATCTGGAACAAGTCCGATATTTACCAACCTACCAAATGAAAATGTTCTCATCTAGCAGCTTGAAACCAGTGAGACACCTGCTAGAAATCAGTTTCAGAATATTTTTTTGATTCCACGTTTATGTAAACTTTACATCGTTGTAAAACCTTCAGACATAAAGATCCTTTCATAGTTCAAAAGCCTCAATAAGCAGATGATGTCAACAGTGAGGCAGTGGGCGGGGCCTGTCAGTGCCAGGGCCAGGAGGCGTGGCTAGGAGGGTACTGAAGGTCAGAAGGGAAGCCCTGTGGAGGGTTTGCCCATAAATAGGCGGGGGTCCCGGCGGAGGGGGTCCCGGCCGGCCTGGGAAGTATTTTTAGAGCGAGGCTGATGTCAGAGGAGCAAAGTGACTCCTGACAGGCTGACGCAGTCCCACAGTCATGTGATCATGTGACCGCACTTACACACATACATATATATCTATTTATGTATACATGTATACACACACACACACACACACACACACACACACACACACACACACACACACACACATACACACACATACACACACAGCTGTTTTCATACAGCTTGGTTTCATACCATTTTTTTATGTTTTGAACTATTTTCAAAATTTTAATTTTAAACAATTTTTTAAAATATGTCTTTAAAACAAGTAATAATTGATGCCTGTCATTGTCTGAATATTTTCAGAATCTTTAAACTGTCCTTTACTGTTTTAAACTGTCTGTCTCCAGACGTTTAGAAAAGCTTAAAATTGACACAAGTTGTAAACTAGCTTTTTTTTTCTTTTCTTTTTTGCCGTTTTGAACAGTTTTGGAAATTTCTAAACTATTTTAACCAGCTGAGAGCATGCGTGATCTGTGAAGCAGAGCTTAATGTTCTGGTTATTTGGTGTTCCAGGTGCAGCTGAAAAACGAGGAGGCTAAAACGTTTGCCATGAAGATCCTGAAGAAACGCCACATTGTGGATACGAGGCAGCAGGAACACATCCGCTCTGAGAAGCACATCATGACCGACGCTCACTGCGACTTCATCGTCAGGTCAGCATCGTCATCGGCTCCAAGGAACAAAAACCTCTATTCTAAGAAGGAGAAGGGATGGACGGATGAGCGACAGGTCGTGTAATTTTGTGTTACGCTAACAACTCCTTGTTTTTTCCATTCAGGTTGTATCGAACATTTAAAGACAGTAAATATCTCTACATGCTGATGGAGGCATGTCTGGGAGGAGAGCTGTGGACACTCCTCAGAGACAGGTAGTCCTCCTCTCCTATCCGCTCCTTCTTTTTCTTCTTTGTTCTTGTCTTCCTCCTTCTGCTGAAGGTGTATCTGAATGTTTGTGGCATTGGGATTGTATTTAATGATCAGTGGTTAAGTGTTGGACTGGTAGGGGAGAAACTGTCAAGAGACTTACCGTCTGAGGGCCGCTTTTAAATCTTTGCTCCGGTTTCAGGGGCTCATTTGAGGATTCGACGACCAGGTTCTACACAGGCTGTGTAGTCGAAGCCTTCGCCTATCTGCATGCTAAAGGCATCATCTACAGGGACCTGAAACCTGAAAACCTCATCCTGGACAGCCGAGGATACGCCAAGCTGGTACACACTACCCTCCCTCCCAATCACTGTTCATCCTGAACTTGATCCATCAGGGTGAAGATGGGGATGATAACCCGGTCTGTTCTTCTGTCTCTTCCAGGTGGACTTTGGTTTTGCGAAGAAGATCGGTTGCTGTAAGAAGACCTGGACGTTCTGTGGGACGCCAGAGTACGTGGCTCCAGAGATCATCCTCAACAAAGGTCACGATGTCTCTGCGGACTACTGGTCTCTGGGCATCCTGATGTATGAGCTGCTGACGGGCAGGTGAGCACCTTCACAGGAAAGTTTCTAGAACTCAGCAGAGTCCAGCTTCGGTCCTTCAACGGGTTCTTGTGTGTCTCCAGTCCTCCATTCTCAGGTCCAGATCCCATGAAGACCTACAATGTCATCCTGAGGGGCATTGACATGATCGAGTTCCCCAAGAAGATTACCAAGAACGCTGCCAACCTCATCAAGAAGCTCTGCAGGTAGGGGGTGCCGTCTGCCAGCAAGTCAGTTTTCACCTGCAGGGTGGATGTTAATGTGTTGCTGTGGCGTCCAACAGAGACAACCCATCAGAGAGACTGGGAAACCTCAAGAATGGAGTCAAAGACATCCAGAAGCACAAGTGAGTGAAGTGTCTGCAGGCGTTTGATGGTTTTTGTTTGGTCTGCTGCCGTTTCCCAGAGTGAAACAGACCTCTTTGTGTTCAGGTGGTTTGAAGGCTTCAACTGGGAAGGTCTGAAGAAAGGAACGTTGACTCCGCCCATCAACCCCAACGTGAGTACGAACACAACTGGTTTCATGAATTACGTACAACTCCTAAGTCCTGAATCAGTGAAGGATGATTGAACAGCTTTGAGTGACCAACAACATGCAAATATCTGACTTCTGACTTCATGCTCTCCTGTCCAGGTCTCCTCTCCAACCGACACCAGTAACTTCGACAGCTTCCCCGAAGACTCGGACGAACCGCCACCAGACGACAACTCAGGATGGGACTATGACTTCTGATCTCACAAAGCCTGACCCAACAGTGGAGGCAACGGCAAAGACTTTCTCGTCAGACTTCAATAGAAGTGAGCTTCCAGCCGAAGCACCTGACCTCGACAAGGCCACCTTTTCTGTAGCCACAAGTCAAAGTTGTGCAGACATGATTATTTGTTCCTGCCTACAAATCAGTCCTGAAGACTCTTTTGCATTTGAAGTTCCTTTGATTTGAGAGATTCAGGTACCATCAATAGAATCACCACAGTGACATGGGGAACTCTTCACTCTGCGATGGTCTCTCTGACCCCTGAACAAACCCGATTCCGCGTTCCACTTAAACTAAACCGTGGATACATCCGCCAGTCAGCAGTCAGTCACATGTCACAGCCTTTCTTGATGTCCTGGCTGATGCTGCAGCACTGAGAGGTGAACTCTGACCTTCGTCGATGGCTCCAGCCTGAGATTTGATGTCTGAAATTGTCACTGAAACTACCTGAGACTAAAGCTGGTGCATCCGCAGGCGTTCGGCGAAGTCTTCACTAAGTGCTTTCAACAAGGCTCAACCTGCACCTTCTTAAACCCTGAAGGTTTAAGACACAAGGCAAGCTCCACGTCTGAAGAGGCAAACTTGAGGTCACCGTGTTGCCTTCACTTCCCTTCTCGCTTTCTGGAACTTTGGATGCAAAGACAGACGCATATAGGTGTTGGGTGTCGTAGCTGTTCTCACCCTGTGTGGATCAAAGAGGTGAACTGAACATTTCTAACCTGAATCTTTCCTTTTCTCTCACTCTTTGAGTTGTAAACCTTTGAGTGGAAGCATGAGAACACGTGTTTGTAGATATTTTCAAGACTTGCAACATGTTTTTACATTTAAACGGTTGTTCAACTTTGCTAAAAGTGCAGCGGTAGCTTTTTAATTCAACACATCAAGATCTGGACTTTCGGACATTTTTCCTCTTAAGAATCTGTGAATCAGTCCTTCATCCGGACACTGTTTGTTTCTTTATTCACCTGCAACTTTCATAAAGACAAAGTGAATTTTCCCACTGCACAGTGGAGAGCCAAGTGGAGTTAAATGCTGTGTGGAATTCAATGAGTTTCATAGGTGTTTATTGGAGACCAAATAAAATGTCTTTTTTTAAACGGTGTGAATCAGCATCACAACAAAGTTAATCAGATCAGCTGAATGACTTGTTTCTGTTTTCATCAGTCCCATGGATATAAAACATCAGATCCAACTCCACCCACTGGTCCCGGGTCACATTCAGGTCTCAGTCCAGTGGTCGGGGTATTGATGTCAGGAAGAAATGAAGGATGAAGGGCAAGGAAAGACCGAGAGCAGGACTTTTACCCTTGAGAAGTCTATAGTGGTTAATAAGATACTAACGAGGGTGACAGTGGGAGCAGGACTTTCACCCAGAAGACACATGTTCGATTCCTGAATGGCAACGAGTACCATTACTACAGCAGAAAGTAGCATAAACAGTATGCATGACCTCTCGGTTCTTTCCATGGCAACAATTCATCAACTGTTAAAATAGGAATAAAAATGACACAGCATCACAGATTGTTTCCACTGATTGTGTGTTTGGTCACAGTTTACTGATCCCACTGGACCCGACTCATCCTCATGTGAGGGACTGATGAGAGCCGATGACAGTCACTCCAATGCTGTGAAAAGATTTGAAATATTCAGCTTACTTTAACTATTTGTGATCTGAGCTGTTTTCACACAGCTGAAAGCAGGAAGCAGAGGTGCATTCTGGGAACTCCCTGCTTCCTCTGCATGTTCACAGCGACTCCACCAGGGAGTGTGGAAACTTTGCCGTACTGTGCAGTTTAAGACGTGGCTCTGATGTCTAAATGTGTATTTCTGCTGTAAATCGTGGCCTTTTTTTCGACTGCAGTCTCTTTGGGCTCTGAAGCTTTTGTATCTGACTTTTGTACAAAGAGTGGCGATTGTGTGCATGAAAACAGTGGTAAACAGTTTATTGACATGTTTGGACCAGAGGGAGAAATCTGTGTTTATAGCTGTGATGATTATTTTTGTGGTTGTAGATCGTGTTTGTATATATTTGGGTAAAAAAGTTCTTACTCATTTCAGTGGTTGTAGCTCTGCGTTCACAAAGCTTTATGCTCACGACTGTTATGAAGTGAAACCGTTTCACCAAAGCAGCTCCAATTAAAACATTTTAAAGTAAACAAGTGTTTTCCTTCTACTTCTGTCACTCAAAGCGACTACAACGAGGGCCAAACAACTGGTCATGTGTGCAAATGCAGAATCAGAATCCCTTTATTGTCATTGTAAAGAAAGCACAAATTAAATCTGAATGAAATAGCACCAGCTTTTGCAAAGAGAGTGCAACAAGAAATAAACAGTGAAAAGGCAAATATAAAATATTAAGAGCTGGTGCACATGCCTGTAGGAAGGAGAGGGGAGGGATATTCACAAGGTGAAGGCAAAAAAATATGAGAAATAAAAAAAATCTAGCCAGGATATTCTCTTGAGCTGTTGTGGATTTGTGATTTGTGTGTATTGACAGAGTTATTGCAAGAGTGAAGATTGAGGATTGACAGCTGTTCAGTGTTTGGTTGTTTGCAGCGTTCAGGGAAATGAGTAAAGCGGTTTTTCAGCTCACAAAACATTTGTACAAAACATGTTCAACATGTTCTGTCCAGTCAGCTTCAGTTTCCTCTCACAGATACAGATATAAGTATTTCCCATATGTAAATGTATTGAAGATAAGCTGATACAAAACAACCAAAAATACTCTCAGACCAGGGCTTAGACATTTAGTCAATCTAACTAAATATAAATAAAATATTTGCGCACACACTGAGAGAAGATTAAATGACTTACTCTCTGGAATGGAGAAAGAATATTTGGTATGATGGGAAAATTAAGACTGTATCATCCGAAGCTGCAGGGTTTTGGAAGTCTCCTCCCTCCTCTTGTTTCCAGTGTTTTCCCAGGTTCCTGCTGTCTCCTGCCTGACCACGCCCCCTCTGCTGTTCCTCCTGCTCTGCCTCCCCTCCCTCCGCTGCACACCTGCCGTCTATCAAGCTAATTAAGAACTCACCTGCCCGCTCACTATAAAGACTCCAGCTCAGCGTCCTGAGTTCGAGTCCATCTCCCACAGTTCCTGCGTTTTGTTTTTTTTCCCTCCTTTCTTCCTGACTGCTGTCTCTGCTTCAGGTCTGAGCTGCTTCCACTTTTCAGCCTGTTCACTTTACATTTATCTTTTTGTTTGATGAACGCTTTTTCCTGTTTTTTTTTTTCCATCAATTTTTTGTCAACATTTAGATCTTTTTGTCCACAAGATGTTATTTTTCTGGCTCAAAAATTGAAACAAATATTCAAATCACTTATGGAAGAAACTGAAAACACACATTTAATATATTCACATTTAATGTGATTTAATGTGATGTTCATTATGATTGTTACCCTCCCCCCCAAAAATGAAGAAAAAAAATCATTTTAAAATCCAAAGCAAGTAAATTCACTAATCTCATTAAATTTCATGCAGAAAAGCATCTACAAGCAGTAAACATTCAGATAATCAATTTTTCGTATTCAATGAAATTATTCAGAGAAAAAAGATATCTGTTCATAAGAGCTGTATCTGCACGTAGGGTATATGAGTTTTTTGACACACAAGATAAGTTGCAGATTCATACATATTTGCAAGAACACTGACAACACACACACGGTTATGCAGGGTTTTTCTGTGTAAAAATGCCTTGAAACTTTGTATCTGACATGATATATATAAACTGAATCAAATTGGAAGTGAAAGTTATGAGACCTGTCACACTTTGCAGTACTTCCTGTTCACACAGGAAGTGACCTCACAGGCCTGGCTGAGTATTTGAAGAGGTGATTCTCATGTGGCTGGTGACGAGTGTCGAGCAGGCCCCCTGTAGACCCTCAGCAGACCCTCAGCAGACCTCCTGTTGACCCTCAGCAGACGTCAGGGACCGGCGAGAGCCATCTGTTAGTCTGAAAGCTGGCGGAGGAGGCGGAGAGTCAAGGTGTCAGGATCAACTGTGATCTAAGGTGATGAAGACGATGTGATGAAGATGCTTTGTAGGTTTTGGGTGTGTGAGTGGAAGCACGTCGCTCCTCTTCCCCCTCCTGTTTTTATGAATGAAGCACACACACAGGATGATGTCAGTGTGAAGCCCCTCCTCTTCTGATGCGGGAAAAACCTCACGCTCTGAGAGAGAGGGAGAGAGAGAGAGAGAGAGAGAGAGAGAGAGAGAGAGAGACTCTCATCCCTTTTGCCCTCCTCCTCCTCCTCCCTCACGAACCAGAGGATGAGTAATCCAGTGATGGAGGGAGAGATGCAGAGCGACTGAGAGAGAGGGAGAGAAGGAGGGAGTGTGCCATCGTGTCCTCTTCTTCCTCCTCCCCATCCTCAGTGAGCGGAAGATAAATGTATGAAACGTCTCCCGCTGCTCTGTCAATGCGAGTGAAGCCGGATAATTCCTGGAAGAGGAGAGGGGAACAGGCTCGCCGCTGGTGCAGGGATCTGTACATGTGGGAGTATACCTGACTAATTCCTGGAAGAGCTGCCACGAGAAGGGCGGCGTGTTTCACCGGATGAAACCTCTCTAATTCTTGGACAGCAGGACTGACTCATCCTGTGGACTGTGGGTGCAGACCACCGTTCCCTCGCTGCCTCACACGATGCCTGAGGGCGTAGGACCTGGCTAATACCTGGACGCCTCGCTCTGCCCTGTCTGTGTGAACTCGTCTATTCCTTGGACCAGCGTGTTCTGGCATGTTCTGTTTCTGCCTGCAGAGTTCGCTGCTGAAGCTCCAGGCTCTGGAGGTGGAGGGGGGGCCGTCACAGGGGTCATCCCCGGAGGACAGCCCCCCCGCCCTGGGCAGCAAAGAGCCGAGGAGCCCTGGAGGTCCAAACGAGCTTGGAGGGAAGACCCAGGCTGTGTGTCACCACGTCCCCACGGACGAGAACAGCCCTCCAGGTACCACAAACCTGTGTGTGTCTGTGTCTGTGTGTGTCTGTGTGTGTGTATACCACCTCCGGGTTGGTTTCCCCGTTTCTATTTTTAGAGATTCATCCAGAATTCACAGCTTACAACACGTGAGACTCACAAACCTCCAACATCTGAGCCGCAACTCTGAATCTGTCCTCTAAAACAAGCAGCGACCAGGCTGTCAGCTCGCAGTCCGTCCGTCGATCAGTCAGTCCACCAATCAGCAACGTGTTCATCAACCAACCTGTCTGTCAGCCAGAACCCTGTTTATCCCCGGACGTCCTCTCCCACAGCATCAGTTATCTGGTTCATTACATCTATTCTGGATTGTAAAATTTACGAAGGTTCTTCAGATGAATGTTGAATTGTCTTTTTTCCTGCTGGTCATGATTTATCCACTTCCAGTCACTCTCACTTTTTACTAACTTTACCGTTTGCGTGCAGATGTGCTGGCGGTCCTGTCCAGAGCTCCACTGTCCCCCCGTCACCAGCCCTTCGCCTCCATCCAGCCCTGCCAGCAGCCCCTCACCCCTGACGGAGCGCTGCCGTCCAGCCCCCACCACTCACCCTACACCACCCCGAGGAGGAGCCCGGGGAGTGAGGGGGGAGGAGCCGGGTCAGAGGGAGGTGGAGGAGGTGCGCTCCTCCAGCTGCTGGCAGGAGGTGCCAGCCCTTTGCCCTCCCCCCGCTGCTCCAGCCCCAGTCTGAGGTTCAACTCCGACCCGGATTCGGCTCCATCACCGCCCTCCAGCCAGCAGTACATCCTGTAAGCCCCGCCTCCTCACCTGGCTACCTGTGGTCCTGGTCACCTGGCTATTAGCTTAAACCAGGTCCTGATGTGGATCTCCTTTCAGCAAAAAGTGGTCCAGATGATGGTCTGAACTTTGGACCAGTCTGACATATGTCTAGATGTGGGGACTGTGATTCTGGATTCTGAGTCCTTTTAGTTCTCAGATCTGATTGTTTTGTATGTGTGCTCAGGTGTCGGGGCCGGGGGGACAGAGATGAGGGGGCCGAGGACGAGTACCCCCCCTCGATCCCATTCCTGACCCGACACATTCAGAGCCTGAAAAAGAGGGTCCGCAGGTTTGAGGAGCAGTTCGAGTTGGAGATGAATTACAAGGTAAATCCAGCAGTCGCCAGCACACTTCACTCTCAGTCAACCAGTCAGCAGGGCTAGTCGGTGCTAATGTCCAGAGGCAGAGATGATGATGATGATGATGATGATGATGATGATGATGATGATGGAGATATTTCTCTTTTCCAGCCTTCCTATAATGATAAATATTCGAACCCTGAGATGGTGCGGGTGATGAATGAACTGGCCAAAGCTCGGAAGCAACTCAAAGGTGAGAAGAACAAATAAGCATGGACACCATTTGGCCCCACGTCCAAAAAGGTTTCCGCCCACATTCAGACAGCTATCTCATCTTTCATCCAGTCCGACTCGCAGTATGATCGCCACTCAGGTGGTTTCAAAATTCCTTCTGAGTGAAACGTGTGCCCTCAAACCTCCAGCTGACCTGAATGGTGGGGGATTGGCTGAGTGGCTTGAGGACAGTTCTGGTTAGGCCGCATCCTGTTTTCCACATTGGCGTGGCTGAACTTCTTCAATGTCGTTTGTGCACAGAGCTCCGACTCCGCCAGTCAGTGTTCGAGTCCGAGGAGCAGGAAACCACTGACGTGTGCAGGTAACAGCTCGTCTATTACACCCTGGTGTCGAATCTTTCTTCAGTCTGTTTTCACACTGGGTTTAGGGTTAGGGTTAGGGTTTAGGGTTAGGGTTAGGGTTAGGGTTAAGGGTTGGATGAGTGAAGTCATGCCAGCTGTGTCCTGCAGGTACGGCTCCAGTCAGCAAGGTGCACCGGATCACAAACCGCTTCTGGAGGAGACAGTGGAGTCACTGTTCAGACGGCTGAAGGAGAAGAGACAAGCTCTGGGTCTGCCTGACAACATGAAGGTGACACCATCTTTCACACAAGAACATGAGGCACGTACACACATCTGTATACATGCCCTTATAATTGTTGGATTTTTGTTGTGTATGTTTGTGTGTGTGTAGGAGATGACTCAGGCTCAGATGGTTCTGGAGAAGATCACTCTGCAGAAATGTCTGCTGTACTTAGAGAGTCTGCATGGGCGACCGGTGAGTCCTTGAATGCACCACAAGACGTTCAGGAAGTTAGTGAAAGGTTGTTGTTTTTTTTTTTCCCCCATCCTGAGACTGTGTGTGTGTGTGTGTGTGTGTGTGTGTGTGTGTGTGTGTGTGTGTGTGTGTGTGTGTGTGTGTTTCAGGGGAACAAACAGGAGAGGAACCTTGTGAAACCTCTTTATGACCGATACCAGATGATCAAACATCTTCTTTGTGCAAGTCCCACCTTCTTCACGATAGTGAGTTTCACAAACACACACATGCACACACACACACAGACAGACACACACACAGAACAAGCAGGTTTTACTGTTGGATTACTGCTGTGTTGCAGGAGGAAGAAGAGGGCTCTGATGAAGACTCCATGACGGTGGGAAACGCTCCCGTCCAGCCTCCTCTCAGAGGGATCCGCCCGGTGTCGAGCGAGTACGACAGCGACCACGACAGCGACCCGGCCTTCGTGTCCCCGATAGACGAGGTGAAAGCAGTCCGTCAGCAGGCGGCGCTCACCACCGAGAACCTGCACGAGGCCTCCAGGTGTGTCACACTGTCAGGTGTTTACATGCTCTCAGACGTTGTGTTGCGGTTTTGTGATGTCCAGATTATAGAGCATCTTCCTCGCATTTAATTGCTTTTTTTTTAAAGTGAGTTGCAGCAAATGGAGATACTTGGTTTTCCAGGAACTTGTTCTTTATTACCTGCAGTACTGAAGTGCCTGTGTCTTGTTCCTGATTGGCGCAGAGCTCAGCTGCTGGTGAGTCTGAGAGAAACCAGAGAGGAGAAAAAGAGGAGGAGGAAGACTCTGCGAGAGTACGAGGCGGAGTTCCTCCGTCAGACCGGGAGGTGAGACCCACATCATCTGCTTCTTCTTCTTCTTCTTCATTGTATACCAATACCTTTCCATTAGCTTCATCACAGGGCCGCCTCTCCTCCTTCTGTCCCTCTCAGGGTCTGTCAGAAGGAAGACCGCTCCCCCATGAAGGAGGACTATCAGGAGTACAAGCAGCTGAAAGCCAAGCTGCGTCTCCTCGAGGTTCTGCTCAGCAAGCAGGAGGTCACCAAACCCATGTGAAGACCTCCTGCAGACCTCCTGCAGACCTGCAGACTGCCCTTCATCCATCCAGTGCAGTAGAACACCTGCATTCCATGAGGAGTCCAGCAGAGGGCGCTTCAGTTCACAGTAACTTTCAGTGGAACCAGTGTCGCTCCAAACACTGCACCTCTTCGCCTCCTGCTGCTCTGAAGTTGCTTCTTTCTTTGTTAGAAACACATTTAATAACTCCTGTATGCTCAGTCCATGTGTGACCTGTAGGTGGCGCCTTACTTTATCTGATTCCTTGACTACAAGTTTGAACCTAAATCTTCAAGAGCAAACTCCATTTGATAGAATGCTAACTTATTAGCTTCCAGAGGACTTTATTTCTGTCCTGTGGCCCTATGGAAACAAAAAGTTACTGACAGGTTTATGAAGAGGACTTAGTACAGTAAAGACCTTCCACCCATCTAAACCTAGATGAACCAGGTCTAACTGTGAGCCTCATTAAATGAAATTGGCAGAGAAATCTGATCTTGAAAGTAGAGACTGTGCTTGCCTCCCTATCTGGCTCCGCATGAAAGGAGGCTGCTGTCTCAATGCTCTGCCTCCTATTTAATTATTAGAAAGCACACAATGACTTCTGACACAAAAAAATTAAGAATTTTCAATCATTAATGACAAAACATTCAAGTGCTTACAAAATTACATGGAGCGCAATTAGTACAGCGTGTACTGAACATACAGAAGTTATTCGACAAGTGTTTTACTATAGTAATGAAGGAAACGGCAGGCTGAGCAGATTAAAGCTGACAGGTGTATCGCTGCAGTTTTTGGAGTTTTCACTCTCAGTTCAGTGGCTGTTTCTGTAAACGAGGCGTTCAGGTGCAGAGGGACCCGCGTCTTCACTTCAAGCACTTTACAGTCAAAAACAGTCATTTGTGCTGGTCCAAAGCCTGACTCAGTGTGTGTGTGTGTGTGTGTGTGTGTGTGTGTGTGTGTGTGTGTGTGTGCGTTCTCGTATTTCTATCCTTCTTGGGGCCAAATGTCCCCACAAGGATAGCAAAACGTGGAACGACGTGCCTTGTGGGGACCTTTTTCCGGTCCTAAGTAGGAGAAACAGTGTTTTCTTGACCATGTTGTTGTTACTGAAAAAAGTAAAAGTGCAAAAACATTTCTTTAGGGTTAGGCTTTGTTGTGGTGTGGGTTAGGGTTAGGGTAAGGGTCAGGGTTAGGGGCTAGACATGAATGGGAGTCAATGGAAGGTCCCCACAAGGATAGAAATACAAGACTGTGCGCGCGTGCGTGTGTGTGTGTGTGTTGCAAAGGGCTGGTAGAAGCTGCATCTGTGTGAGTATGTTTTTCAGATGCACCTGAATGCACCAAGCTGTGACTCCTCAACTGCGTGTGTGTGTGTGTGTGTGTGTGTATGAATGTGTGCTTGCTGTTTTCATGTGTCAAACCTCCTAGATTGTCGACGTTTCTCTTCAAATCACCTTCTAATAAATATTTTTATTACAGACATGTTTGTGGGGTTTTTTATAACATGAATTGTTTTTGTGTGAAAAGGTTGTGACAAAGAAAACAGCGAAACACAAAACAACTAGACAAACACAACTGGACAACACCAGACACACAAAGCAATTTTATTACTTCAATTGACTTTAAGTCTATTATATTATTGCGTGTCTAATATTAGGAAGAAAGTCATTTGCGGGTGTGGCCTCTTCCAGGAGGCGTGTCCTCAGTCAGTGGGTGTGACCTCTTCCAGGAGGCGTGACTTCAGTCAGTGGGTGTGGCCTCTTCCAGGAGGCGTGTCTTCAGTCAGTGGGTGTGGCCTCTTCCAGGAGGCGTGTCCTCAGTCAGTGGGTGTGGCTTCTTTGAGACCTGGCCTCTTCCCAGAGGTATGTCTTCTGAGGCCCTGGCTTCTGTCATAAAGCATGTCTTTTGGCAGTGGGTGGGGCCTTTGTCAGGGGGCGTGGCCTCTCAGCGAGTCAGCGATGTCACAGGTGGTAGAAGCTGGGAGTGACCGTGAAGGTGTCGGAAGAACCGCTGTACGGCGTGATTACGGTTTGTAGGCCTTTGAGCTGCTTGCAGTGACCGAAGTGTTGGATCCGGTACGAGCCGGCCTGCGCCGTGGCGGGAATGTGCCACTCCACGGTGGCATTGCTCTGCCGGTTCGAACCCTTCAGCCAGTGAAACCTGCAGCCAGAGACACCACAAAGGTCACAAATGGAGTTTTTTCCCCGACAACTCTTCTGAAGGTCTGAGGTCAAAGGGTGTAAACCCACCTGGTCTCCCATGATGCATCGGTGTGGACGATTTCCCACGTCTCTGTTCTGTTGTCAAATATCTCCACAGTAACAAAAGTTTTATCTCTCTGCAAAAACAGGAAAAAAACAACATCAAATGTCACAGAAAGCAGGAACTCCAGCGAGGAGGACTAAAGGCTCGGGGTTAGGGTACACACACACACACACACACACACACACACACACACACACACACATCAACAACAAGAAACAAATACAACAACAAAGAAAGCAATCAACAAACACAAATCAACAAAAGGTAGTGGTGAAAAGCTCTTACGATGTCTCCAGAGTGTCGAGGATTTCCTGCCACGAATGTGACAGAGACAACGTCGCCCTGCAAAAACACATTTTATTAGAAACACTGATATAGTTATTACTGAACTAAAGTGGTCAGCTGGTTGGTTAAAATGCTGTTACATTTAGTTTTCTGCACTGTCTAATGCCCCTAGTGGCCTGCCTTCTCCCACTGTCAGCTGGGATTGGCTGCAGCAACCATGAAGATTTTATAAGCCGTACAGAAGATGGATGGATGGATGGACGGATGGATGGATGGATGCTACTACGGTACATTGGTAATATAGTTACAGTGTGTTGTAGTATAGCTACCTTAGTGTGTTTGGTGATTTACATTAGTTACTAAGTTTTTTGCAGTTAGTGTGAGTTATTTCCTTTTGATTTATTTTTTTCCGGTGGAACTTTATTTTTTATCTTGTTAGTTGATGAGTGGGTGGGTGAATAAGGGGGTCTGCGAGGGTCGTACCGGCCTGTAAACGGGATAAACCTGCTGCAGGACGTCACCGAAACTGGTGTTGTCCGGTTTTCTGTCCAGAGTAGCTGCACTCAGCAGGTTAAAGAGGTTCTTCTCAAAGAAAGGAGGTTCGGGGCCCGGAGGCAGCTTGGAGACCTCGTCCTGTGAACAGAAACAAACTCTGCAGGCCAGCAACAACAACAACAACACGTGCAAACAACGTTTGAGATCCGCCTGTATGTTGACGATGCGTGACTGTTCCTCAGTCTGACCTGAGCGATGGCTCGCGCCAGCCCTGCGTACTTCTGCAGGTACGCACTGAGCGTGTGCGGACCGAAGATGGTGGAGGCGCCTTCGTACCGCTGCACCTGAAAACACACACAACCTCCGGGTGACTTCACTCTGTTTACCACTGAACATAGACAAAGAGAGGTGGGCTGTGTACCTGATACTCCTCGAAGGTGGTGATGTAGTGGGTGTAGACGTTACTGAGGCCAGCCAGAACCACCTCCCAGTCCCTGTTCACACCATCAGACTCCAGCTCCTGGTACACAATCGCAGAGTGCCATTCCAGTCACACACAGTGACAACACACAGTCACACAGCAGCGCGCATCGATAGCGTACCTGTTTGACAGCTGCTCGTAACCTTCTCCCCGACATGGTGCTGTGAACACACACACACACACACACACACACACACACACACACACACACACACACACACACACACGGTATTTATTTATCAGCTGTTCTGTTTCTTGTTTCTAAATGCAATGTTGTGTTAATATTCGCTGCACTGCTTACGTGAATTCTCCAGGAACAGCCACGATGGCGACGGAGCCCACAGTGATGATCTGGACGTCAATGATCTGTGGATGCCACGGCAGAGGCCAGTTTATCTGCACACAAACACACAACTTCACTAACCTGGTGAACCGCTGCGGACCGACAGCCTTCAGACTGGAAGGCGACCCTTCCTGGCCGAGTGTCAACACGAGAGTCTACTTTCTGAGTGATGAGACTGCTCACTGGGCCTCACCTCCCCCGTGCTGAACAGGATTGGTTTGGGATGATGACAGTCCTGAGTCTCGTTCGACGGTGGGCCCACCAGAGCGTCTCTGATCCCGTTCCAGAAGGGGTCACCGTCAGTCGCCCCTGCAGGCCAGGACAAAGAAAAAAAGAAACGATTTTAAAGAGGAACAGAGAACGGAGTGAGCAGGAAGAAGAGACTCACCCTGAGTGAAGTTTAGATCTCCTCCTCCGTCTGTTGTTCCTGCTGCGAAGCTGTGACCCAGAGCTGGTTTACAGGTACTGACCTGACACACACACACACACACACATGCACATAAACATGCATACACCTGAACACATGCGTGTGTATTGCTATCTCCTGTGCGCCCGGCTGCCTGTGCTGACCACGTGTGTGTCGTTGAGCTGAATCTTCACGTCCGTCATGTTGACCCACTGATGAGCAGACTGAATGGAACCAGTCACCTCCTCGTCCGCCTCTGCATACAGCTCCTGCAACGCCACCAAACAGGATTACAGACGCACTTGTTCATGCACAGACACACACCCGTTTCGTCTCTTTGTTTCTCTGGTTTGCTTCTCTTCCTTTCTGGTGTCGCTGTCGGATGACAACACAAGTACATTTACCTTTGCCTTCATGTAGATGTTGTGTCCGATGATCCTCGTGCTCTCAAACATGTCATTTCCAGGACCAAATGCTTGACACATTTTAGTCTGAAACACACACCGAAAAGAAGAAAACAAAAGAAAACCCACAGAGAAAAGGGTCAGCTGTGAAACGATCTGTGTGTGTGTGTGTGTGTGTGTGTGTGTGTGTGTATATACCCCTCCCACAGGACAGGAGCTGTTCAGGTAGTCGCAGGGCTTCATGGTGTTGATGCAGAACGGCCCTTTGATGTTTGGAGTGACGTCTCCGAGGTTACTGGAGGAGAAACCTGCCACAAAGCCCCCCTGAAACACACACACACACACACACACACACACACACACACACAGATTCAGGTGTGCAGTGCTGTGCGAGCCTTGCTGAGTGCGTCTGAGCCCCGCCCCCTCCCACCTGTCCGGGCAGCTCTCCGGGGTTCTTGTCCTGCTCCATCAGGTAGGAGGCGTGGCCCATGTTGTCGCTGCTCACCATTCGGTTGGTGTAGTTCATGCTGACGGCGTGAACCGCGAACCAGCTGTAGGGGAGGGGACACGCTCGTCACCATGGCAACCTCGTTTGGTGGTCATGGTGGTGAAGACAGTAGCAGCAGGACTGTTAATTCATTGTGAAAACGTGTGTGTACATTCGCCATCATTTACCGCTCCGGCAGGTTCAGGTTGGTGACGAAACATTTCTGGTTATAAAAACTATTCCCTTTACACCAAACTCCATTGTTTGTTCACATGAAATGTTTTTTTTTTTTGAGAGCCAGGAGTTGGTGCTTGGGTGGTGGAAACAAAAAGACCTGGTGCTTTTTACTGCCTTATTTTTTTATCTTATGTGATTATCTTTTATCATATCGGGTTTTATCTGCTGTTCCGAAATCTCCCTCTGCCCATTTGTAAAATGGAATTGTTTCCTTGACACATGGATTGATGACTGATTCGACTGGATATTTATGGAGTTATGCAATGAGTGTGTGTGTGTAAACATGTGGCTGCACTGGGAGGCTGTGAATGAACTGTGTGTGTGCGTACCTGTGTGTGTGTGTGTGTGTGTGTGTGTGTGTGTGTGTGTGTGTGTGTGTGTGTGTGTGTGTGTGTGTGTGTGTACCTGAGCATACCGATCCCGTCTCCATCCAGATCAGTGAACTTCAGCACCACCACCTGATTGTCTGTGTTGGTCTCGTACCTGAAGATTTATTCAATAACATCAGCATCTCAGCTGTCACACCAATAAAAAATCTGTTTCTGTGTGTGTGTGTGTGTGTGTGTGTGTGTGTGCGTGTGTGTGTGTGTTTACCTGTGTCTCTCCTCCTCGGGGTTGTTCATGTAGGAGTGAGGACTCCTGTTCAGACTGCTTCCACCCAGATCCCCTCTCTTCCTGTAAATCCTGCCGGGCCTCATGTTCCGGTGGGCGATGTCTATACTCTGGACACAGTAATCAGATTACTGACAGAGGCATTGCAGCTCCCTGCAGCTGCCACCAGATGGCGGACAGTGTGCACAGCTTGCAGTCAGGGCTCACCAAAAAAAAGGCCCACCTGGCCTCCTGGTTACCACGGCGACCCACCTTGACGATGCCGTCGACCAGCGGCTGGACGGACTCGGGGATGTAGCCTTTGCTGCTCAGCATGAACAGAGTGTACTGGAAGAAACCGCCCAGGCCGCAGTGTGTGTGCGTCCCGCTGAGCGCCACGTTGTCCTGCCGGTACAGGTCCCCGTACTTCACCCGCAGGGCCCGGAGAACCTGCAAAACACCGGAACACACCCCGACACATTCACAGAGATACACTCCTGCACGCACACAGAAATGTAAACATACACGTGTGTGTGCGTGCGTGCGTGTACCTCCAGTCGCAGCCTCTGCGAAATCATTCCTACGTCGGCCGTGACAAACACAACTCTCTTCCTCCCGTCATCGACGATGAAGGCTCGACTGTACAGTCGAGTGTGAATCCCTGCAGCCAGCTGCGAGCTCTGAGCGTAACCCATCTGCACACACACACACACACACACACACACACACACACACACACACACACACAGAAACCTTGTATCCACTTGTTTGGTTATACCAAATACAAAAGTGTGTGTGTGTGTGTGTTTGTGTTACAGACCAGTGGGATTTCAGCAGGTGGTCCAGTGCAGTCGGCCCGGCCGACCCCGATCAGGTAGGGACTGTGCTGGGGGTCAGAGGTCGGGGCAGGAGGGTCTGTGGGACACACAAACACACACACACATGCAGAGCGTCATGATGAGTCTGAATGTTGCTACACGCACCGTCTGGCTGCTCACCCGTCTCCCCCGCCGTGTCCGATTCCCTGGTGACCAGCAGCACGATGAGCGTCACACTGACCGCCGTCATCAGCACGAACAGGACGGCGAGCGTCGTCTCCAGGGCGGAAAGACCGCAACACACCGCTTTGTTTCGACCCATCTGAGGAGCAGAACCAGACAAGTCCTGAATGTAGCACTACAGGCACACACACACACACACACACACACACACGGGTTGGGTTCTAGAGAAGCGTAGTGTTTTGCAGTATCGTGGAATCCTCACATCATCCTCTCACTGTGTGACACCTGGAGTTCAGGACTCAGTCTGCTTTCAGACTTGAAGCCTCTCGACTAACTCCAGATAATTTTGATGACCTTTGTCCAGGTAGAGTTAGTGCAGAGAGACCAAATCCAAATCCACACACATGTGGCCAAACAGGCTGAATCCACATCGCACAAAACAACAACAGTCCAGATCGACCCAGTGCTGATGGACTTGGTCCCGGTGTGCTCAGTCCAGATACACTGAGGTGAAACAAGGTTAACCCCCGGATGAAAACAGGCCGCGTTGAAAGACTTTGCCCCGATCGAGCAGCTGCAGAGTGATTTTAATATCGAAACAGAGTGAAAAAGTATGATCTGCATCAGGACTCACCTGAGCTGCCGGAGAGTCTCGAAGGAAAACTTCCACGATCGGAGTATCCTGAGGGGTCGAGGAGAGTTTTAGGGCTGTGAATGACTCTGATGGCGGCACTTGGCTGATAATAAGCTGTCCGAAGGTCGGTGTACTGCCTCGCTACAGATAATAGATCAGAGATTCTGAGTCCAGATAAAACCTGCCTCAGCAAAAACACAGCTCTGATAAATGAATGCAGACTCTGATCAACCCATTGTTGTTTTTTTTTCCTCCCTTCTGCTTCTCCACCATCAGGTTCAACTCAAAGTCCAATTCAGAGGTTTGACTGTAGCTTCCCATCCGATCTGGAGGTGGATGAACCTTCGTCAGTATAAATCTGTGTGGAGACCAACAGTCAAACACTCTGAAGAGCATCTCTGAGCTCAGCGTCTGGAGGCAGAAAGCTGCTTCACTGTTACCTCCAACAGGAGGTGTTCAGGGACAGGCCTGAGTGTGGGACAAACAAGAAAAACAGAAAAAAAAAACATTGCACAGGTTTGGCCTGATGTGGGAGGTCCTCTGACTGGAGAGAGTCACCCGTTTCTATTGGACACGTTACGTTCACACCTCCGCATGAACCGGGGTCGGCCGGAGGGTCGGAGGGCACGAGGAGTTCTGATCTGCGTTAGGACCGGTACTTTTCACATTATAAAAACATGCTTCCTGTGGGAAATATTATTAGGGTTTCAACAGAATCCATGAGTTCAGAATTCAAGATTTAAATCCTTTCATTTTTATTTGAAAAGGAGTGGGAAGAAGAAAAACTTATGTAATCCCTCCCCATTTTACACCAGTAATAACTTAACATAATGGGATTTTTTCGATGCTCACTCCTGTCGTCAGGACTTCAGAACCTCCTTATCAGATTATAAATACACTCATTCAGCAGTATTTACACTGTACAATCAAAATGAATATGAAACAGAAACACAGTACATTCACGATGGCAACAGTCAACCACAGCTCACAATAATTGCAGTGTAGATGATACAGAAACAATTTATGAAGCCAAATGATATTAATTCACTTGTCAAAGGTCTGAATGAGCTGTAATTTTCTGCTTCAAAATTCAGATAAAAAGAAGTCATTATATTCTGGGCCAAAAAAATCTGACAAAGAAATTATTAAAACACATGAAGACACTGGGTGGTGATGGTTTGACCTGCAGTAACACTGTGAGGAACCTGGAAGTTTCTTTTGACCTTCAGCTCCCTGCAGGGCTGCTTTCTTTTATCTGTAATGTCTCTAAAATCAGGAAAATGTTGAGTCTGAGTGACGCGGAGAAATTAATCCCTGCATTTGTCATTTTAGTTGAGATTATTGTAATTCTCTATTATCAGGATGTCTGAAAAGCTGCTTAAGGAGTCTTCAGCTGAATCAAAACGCTGCAGTGAGATTAATGAGAGGAACTTTCAGGACAGAAACACGTCGCCCTGATATCAGCTTCTCTTCACCGACTTCTCTTCACCGACTTCCTGTGAAAACTATCATACAATTCAAAGTCTGTCTTTAAAATTGAAACCAGTTCCTAACAGCAAGGCATCATCAAAGCTCAAAGAGTCGTTGGTGAAATATTAACCTAGTAGAACACTCCATTCTCCGAGTGCTGCTTACTGAATGCTTTTTTTGGTTTTTTTAAAATGAGATTGAGAGGCAGAGCGTCCAGCGCTGCTCAACCAGTTAGTGAGGAGAACACAGTGTTTTATTTAAAGTTCAACTTACAACATTTTGGGCCTGTTCAGTGACCTGAGACCATTTTCTAATTAAACTGCTGCAGGTTTAGACTGTTGGGGGACCAACACTGCGCTCCGCTCCTCCCAGTGATGCTCACTGACATCCTGTCTGTCTGAGGTCTCTCTCTCTCTCTCTCTCTCTCTCTCTCTCTCTCTCTCTCCCTCACCTTTCTGACTCTGACTGTGTTGTATTTGGCGCTTTATAAAGGCAATTGAAATTAATTCAATTGCATTTATTCAGTAGTATTTTTCCAGCAGTAAAATGCTTCAGAATTAAAATACCACATATTTCAAAAAGTAAAAAAAAAAGATTGTTTTCCTCCATAAAGCTGAATTTTCTCCTATCGAGGTAGCTTCAGGTTTAACCCTGGGTTTCCTGTCCTACTGCGCTGGTTCACTTCCTACCGGGTTCAATCATTACGATAATTTATGCTAAATCTGCTGGAAATCAGGTGACGTTCTGGATTCGTGATCGAGTATAAAAGCGCCACTTCCTGACCAATCAGATCTCTTCGAAAATGACCTGCCCATTCTCAGAGGATGTTGTTGTGCGGATCGTGAGAGGAGCACGTTTTTCGGGAGATGCAATCCTTAGATCCAGTAAAATAAAGCCTCTACGTCACTGAGCGCTTTGAACGATGTTTTTATACTTGTTCTTCACTTGTTCCCCGTCTGGGTTGCATCTGAAATCATGAGGGTAATAATAATAATAATGGTCACACATGGCAGACATGCCCGACACGCCAGTGTCGTAATAATCAGAGTGCGGCCCGTTTATATGGTCCAATGAATTAATATCAAATGATCTCACAAAGTTACGCATTAACAGAGTTGGCAATTTTCTGCCAGTATTCCTTCCTGGCTTTTGCAGCAGCAACAGTGTTGCTTTTGGCCTGAGTGATGTGTTTGAATTCGTGAATATTTTCGAAGAGTAATTGTCAGCGGCTCTGCAGGGTTTGTGGTCGGCGATGCGGACGCCTTTCATTTTACATGAGCACACTCCGATCAGGACTGGATGATCCTGTGTTGAATTACCGAGCTGATCAAGGTTTTGGAACTGTTCAGACTCCACTGGGGTTGCATTGAGTCACTGTTGAATCAGTGGCAGGTACCAGTGTTGAATAACTGTTGAGTTTTGCAAATCTAATCAGCTTTGAAATTGCAACATCATGTTTTCCACAATGAGTCAATGTTGGTTTCAGTTTATATTTTGCAAATCCAATCAGCACTGATCATAAAGTTCTGCTTTTCAACATCATCTGACACACAAATACTGCTAAAGTAAAGCTATGAAAAGTATAACTCCAGTAAATTTATGTATGTAGCGCTTTTGACAGTCTGTCCAGCAGGTGCAGGGTTTGGCCTTCAGTGTCCCGTTAATCACATTTCAGCTTCTGGGAAATGCAGGAGTCAAACTAGCGGCCGACCTGCTGAATATTGTAGCAATCACCCGACCAACTGGGAGACTGTCAGACTAAGAACATGTAACTTGAAATAAAAACATCACCTCTAAGTTTGCAGAAAACTACTTGTCCTGAAATACGATGCAACTCACCTGAAACAGAGCGGTGATTTGTAAAATGTCGGTTTTGTATTTTACCCAAGTTCACAATTTTATCAAATGATGTGCTGAACTAAATGTGAGCGTTTGTATGGCTCTTCTACAGAATTCTATCTTTACTAAACAATGAAAACAGAGATAAAGAAAAAGAAAGAGGGGGAGGTTAACATTCACATAAACACACATTCATCTGGGATTTTCACACTGAAATTAAATCAAAAGAGACATATTGTTGAGTGTTTTTTGAAAACTGCCTTAAATCTTTTTAAGAGAAGAGAAATAAAGTGCAAACTCATGTTGTCACATGGGTAATGACAGTTCTCAGTATTTATCGAGACTCAACAAACATTAATTCAGAGTTGATGCTTCAACACTTTTTCAACAGTAAAATGATCAACGTTGTTTAGACGCTGAAATAATTTTTCAATTGATAAATTTCAGCAAGATTTTTAAAAGTCATGACTGTAAAAATAATGATGATTAGACATAAATCAAACAACGGCTGTGATATTTCAGTGTGGAAGAGGCAGACATGTCTGCGCCGCGATAAAGTGAAATGGAGTGATCAGAGTGCGGCCCGTTTATATGGTCCAATGAATTAATATCAAATGATCTCACAAAGTTATGCATTAACAGAGTCGGCGATTTTCTGTCGGTATTCCCTCCTGACTTTTTCTGCAGCAGCAGTGTTGCTCTTGGCCCGAGTGATGTGTTTGAATTCTTCATATCTTTGACGAACCGCTGGCTGTGATCGAAGCGGCTCTGCAGGGTTTGAGGTCGGTGATGCAGACGCCTCCCGTTTCACAAGTTGTTTACAGTCGGATGGAGATGGAGATGGAGGAGGAGCAGGCAGGAGGAGAACTCAAACTTGTGTTTGGAGGTTTGCAGGTTCAAGTCCTACAGCTGACAGGATACCACTGCGTCCCTTGAGCAAGGCACCTGACCTCCAGAGCATCGCTGTGGAAAGATGACTGACTTCCGAAATGAAGCCTCCTCTCTGTGTGAACCAGCACCCTCAGCCTGGAACCTCTTGGCTCCGTCAAGCTGGATGCTGTAAGACCAGGAACAGAACCAGAACAGGGTCGGACTCACCACTTAAAGAACACTAATTAGATACAAAACCAGTTTAGTTCTGGACTGAGGTGGTCTGTCTGATCCCGTGTGGTCCTGGTCTGTCTCGGTCTTCAGACCATGCTAGGTCCTGGTCTGTTCTGGTCCTCTGGACCCTCCGTGGTCCTGGTTTTACCACCTGCTCCTGCAGAGGCGAGCTCCCCGGTCAGGCCCGTCTGACTGGGTGTGCTTCTTTTTGACACCCGATACTGGTGGCAGCAGACACCACCCATCTGTGTGGGGGGGGGGGGGGGGGGTGGGGGGGGAGGAGTTCACGTCTTCAGTGCTCATGAGGAGCCACATCAGGGGACGGACGAACAAATCCAACGCTCCCTCAGGTCAGGGGGCACTTGGTTTAAGCCCCGTCCTCCCGGCGTTCGGTCATAGAGTACAGTTAATGATTGAACAGAGGAGGGAAGACAGCTTTCTCTGCCTGAGTCAGATCACTGCATTGGGAGTTTTCTTCAGTCCTCCATTCATCCTTCTCTCCTCCTTCTGAAGCCTCAGTCAGAGTAAGACGAGGAGCAGGAGGAGCAGGAGGAGCAGGAGGAGAGTACCATCATCTCTTCTCTGGAGCAGCAGCAGCTTGGAGTCCGGTCTTCCTCTCTGGTCTCTCCAGCAGCTGCTCAGCCTGTGATTGGTTGGACCTCCTCAGGACCAAGACGAGATCTGGGTCCTGGACTGGATTTGGACCGGGAGACAGCAATGGGTGCTGGAAAGCTTCGGGGGGCCGGGGGGCCCCCTCCGGACGGCGGCTGGGGTTGGGTGATCGTAGGCTGCTGCTTCATGGTGACGGTCTGCACCCGGGCCATAACCAGGTAACACTCCTCTGGTCGCCTCTGTCTGAGGGGTCCTGACGGGTCCTGACGGGTCCTGATGGGTCCTGGTGTGTCGTGACAGTGTGTGTGTGTGTGTGTGTGTGTGTGTGTGTGTGTGTGTGTGTGTGTGTGTGTGTGTGCGCGCGTGTCACATGATGAAGAGACTTACAAAGTAACTGTTCAGCTGAAACATTAAAGCAAATTCCATCAACATGACTCAACAACCAACCAGCCACCAAAAACACTCCAAACAACTGTAATGAGACTCTCTCTCTCTCACACACACACACACACACACACACACACACACACACACACACACACACACACACACAGCGGTTTCTCTGAATTGTGGCTGCTGTTGTTGTTCGTTTCTCTGAAGTGTGTTGATGTGGGGTTGATGCGCGGAGCGTGTGTTTCTGTCAGCGCGGCGCCCTGACCTCACGGCGCGTCATCGCTCTGGACCTGGATGATCTACGGACGACCGCCAGCCTCGCTTTGTTGTGAACACGTTGCCGTCGGCACGTGCGGACCTGCAGCAAACTCATGTTGTCCGTGTTTCTGAGCGGAGCGTTGTGTAACCTCTTCAGCCCATACGTCTCACCTGTGAATGTTTAAATGTGCATGTGTGTGTGTGTGTGTACACACATGGGCGTGCGCGTGATCCAGAAGTTTTCAGAACACCAGTAGTTACTGATTCCTCTCATGCTTTCCTACTGTCAGGAAAAGTTCTGAGTTCAGCAGATGTTTGAACAGCTGCCAGCAATCACACACCGGCTCATCTGTCGCAGTTGCACCATCCACCGACACACACCGACACACACCACTCAGCGCCGCTTTACAGTGAAATGCTTTTTCAAATGGAAAAAAAAAAAAAAAAAAAAAAGTGAGAAGGCTCCTGGGTGGAGTAATGATTTGCGCTCTTGCCTCACAGCCGGGAGGTCACGGGTTCAACCTGCATGTTCTCCCTATGCGGGTGTGTATTTCCACCCACGGTCCAAAGACATGCATGGGAGGTTATTAGTTAACTGTGAATGAGTTTGTGTGTCCCGGGATGAGCTTAGCAGCAGTCCAGGTGGAACCTGCCTCCACACACAGATCCAGCCGGGATCAGAACAGCTCGGAGACGGACCATTGATGGAAACATCAGTCGGAGTAAACAACGCTTCACACCTTCAACTAAACTGTTCTTAGAGTTCCGACCGAGGCCCCTGCAGTTTTTTAAGTGTTTAATTTGAGAACAGGTTTGAATTACACACTCTGACCTGACCCATTTCATAAGGCACAGACAGACACACACACACACACACACACACACACACTCAAGCAGATTGTGTTACAGCTGACTGTAAACAACATCAGGGCATAAATAATTTAATCGTTTGTACAGCGACATTAGTACATAGACATCTCAGTATAAAAATACATATGCAGCACAGCAATAGTAAACACACACACACACACACACAGTGAGCACTGTACTTTTCGCAGTGATATAACAAAAACAGGCTTTGTATGACTCAACAACATTCAGCTCAGCACAACCACAAACTGGACTTGCCGAAACCAATCGAAACGTCGGACAGCAGCAAGCGAGGGTGTGGCTTTCCTCCCAGCTCATTCTGTTTGTTCCCAAGTTTCATACCAGTTTAATTGCAGATTTGTCCCAGTTTGTCCCCAAGTTGTTGTCAGTTTTCTCTTGTTTCGCTGTAGTCTGATTCCACTTTGTTCCCAGTTTTCTCTCGGTTTCATGCCAGCTTCTTCCCAGTCTGTTCCCAAGTTGTTATCAGGTTTTTCTTGTTTTGTTACAGTTTGTAAGTTTGTAAGTTTGTCAAGTTTCCATCAATTTACGATCAGTTTGTTCCCAAGCTGTTTTCCCATATTTTCCTCCTTTTATTGTACAATTTGTCCCCTGTTTGTTGCCGTTATTTGTTACCACTTCTTTCCAAATTGTTCTGTAGTGTGTTTTTCTTTTTTTTCCCCCAAGTTTGATCCTTGTTCGTTTGCTCTCAGCTTATTACCATTTTCCAAGTTTGTCTCCCATCTGAATATTTATGAATGAATTTAAAGTGACACCGGCAGGTGGACTCTGCTCTGTTGTTTCACAGACAACTTATATAACTTCACCTACATATCTCTGCGATCCTCCCCTCCCCTGGTGACCGCTGGCTGATACCGACCACTTTCATCTCTCGCCGTCTGATTCGTCACGGCTCAGCAGTTTTCACTCCTGATTATCTTTACTATAAACTCTGACTTTTCACTCTGAGACAAAAAAAATCCACAAGTTTGCATCTTTGAGAACAAAGGTGGCATCAGTTCATACCGTGGTGCATTCAGGAGCTCCTCTCCTTTCTATTCAACAGTCTTCCTGTTTATTCGAAGTTTGTTTCCAATTAAATTTCAGTTCTCTCTTTTTCCATTTTGTCATCTCATTCCCAGTTTTGTCCTCAAATTGCATTTGCATTTCCTTCCAGAACATCTTTCAGATGGTTCATCTATTTTTCAGCTGGTTCTCATTTATTGGAAGCAGTAAATTCCCGGGCTCATTCAGGGATGGCCTCAGCGGGAGTGATGGAGCTGCTTCATCAGCGTGGCAGAGATCAGTAGACGTTCTGTCAGTTTTCTTTGCTTTTTCAGGAACATTTCTGCAGGCTGAGACCTCATCGGGGATGCAATGGTGTCGCACTGTCTCGCTTAGCTCTTGTGATTAATTCAAAACCTGTGAAAACGTGCGAGCGCTTGCAGAAGTTCACTGAATGTGTGGGAATCATTGTTGGAGGAACGGGCAAGAAATCCCCCACCCTCACGCCACTGCCAGCCCTTTTTATTTATTTGGAAGTAAACAAACAAGAGCAAAGAATGGGCATGTGTTTTCTGTTACATCAGTTTGTTTTTTCCGGTTCAAACAGCCTTATAGGAAGTGGCGCCTCCTGCTGGTCACTGCCTGTCTTTGTGTTTCAGAGCTCTGCCCCCTCTCCTGGCTGCCAGAAGCTGCAGTTCCAGCTGATATTAATGATGATATTGTGTGTTTGTGTGTCTGCAGGTGTATCTCCATCTTCTTCGTGGAGTTTCAGACTCACTTTGGGGCTGATTACGCCGCCACGGCGTGGATCCACAGTCTGGTGGACTGCACCACCATGCTCTGTGGTCAGTGTCATGGCCACTTCATCTCCAGTTGCAGATGTGTGCGACTGTGCCACGCCTGCACAGAACCGTGAATGTGTGTTTGTGGGTGTGCAGCTCCTGTGGGCAGCCTGGTGATGAATCGCTGGTCGTGCCGGGTTTCGGTGATGTTGGGCGGGTTGCTGTCGTCCTGCGGCCTGCTGTTCAGCTCTTTCAGCAGCAGCCTGGAGCTGCTCTACTTTACCATGGGAATAATCACAGGTAAGAACCGACAAACCTGGACGTACTTTAACACACCTGAAGACACCTCAAACCAATCTGAATGCACCTGAACTCTTCTAAAGAAACCCAAATATTTCTGAAATACACGTAAAGAGAAACATACTCACCTGAATCTTCCTGAAAACCAGCCGTTGCTGTACGCTGTACTGACTCAGACGGCCTCCACAGGTCTGGGCTTCGCTCTCTGCTACACGCCAGCCATCGCCCTGGTGGGCTCTTACTTCCAGCGCAGGAAGGCTCTGGCATACGGCCTGGCGATGTCGGGGAGCGGGATCGGGACCTTTGTGCTGGCGCCGGTGGTCCAGTTGCTCATCGAGATGTACTCCTGGAGGGGAGCACTGCTTGTTCTCAGTGCCTTCGTCGCCAACCTGTGCGTCTGCGGCGCTCTCCTCCGGCCAATCACCGTGCAGGAGGAGGAGGAAGAGGAGGAGGAGGAAGAGGGTCTGAAGCCAAGCAGTGAGAAGCAGCTTTGTACGTGTCTCAGCTAAGAGATTTTAATGATGTGAGGCTGTGAGACTCAACCTGAAGTTTGAAAAACCTCGAACTGCTAAAAGTCAATCCTTTGGAACTGTTAGTATGTTAGCTAGATATGCTCAACTTGAATACTAATCATATTCAGAGTTCAAACTGCTTTGCAGATAACTTCTGCTTCAGTGAAATGTAGCCTGTAGAACATTGTATCATCTGCACAGAGACAAATAACTCTCAGGAACCCCAAACTTTTTTCAAGTCTTCGTAGTCCATCTATCAGTCTGGAAACTGGTTTTAACTTTCACAGATTGTTTCATGTTAGAATAATTATTTCTCATAAGAAAATATCAAATCCATTTCTCTGCCACTGATGTTAATCAGTTGCCTTTTACTCGTTGGATTTGTCATTCAGGTGTGATGAGTGATCAGTCATCAGGGTTGTGATGAGCATGCTGAGTTAAATCAATAAGAGGAACACATACCTTACCGTCTACATTTACCATAGTCTAATCTATGTAGCATTTCCAAAGCAACAAGAGAAATTAATATCACCATTGCAAGCACCCAGCAGCAGGCTAACTTGCTGTTTTGTGTCGCAGGTGACGTTTTGCTGCTGGATAGCGAGCTGGCCCTGAAACTTTCTGCGCAATCTAAAGACGGGGTTCTACCATCCGAAAAGTCTCCTCTTCCACCTTTAAGCCCTGCCCCTCAGAAAATAAACCCTGTCCTCAACTTGATGCAGAAGCGGCGCTTCAGTAGCTGCCTGTGGTCCAGCTCAGAGTACCGCTTCCTGCTGCAGCCGGACTTCCTGGGAATGGCATCATCCTTCATCTTCCTGGCCAGCGGCTGCAGCCTCCCCTTCGTCTACCTGGTGCCCTACGCTCTGAGCACCGGCATCAGCCACCAGCACGCCGCCTTCCTCATGTCCATCCTGGGTGTCATCGACATCGTGGGAAACATTACATTTGGCTGGCTGACTGACCGCCGGTATGATTCCAAGTTCCACAAGTCCCCCAAATACCCATGAGTAGTTCCCTTCCTGTCCAAAGTCGCCTCAAAACCATTCGACCCTCCAGACCCCCAACTACTGCAACTCTTCCAAATCATATTACTCAAGCCAAGATTTTGTCATGTCAGTGGTCTGATGTCCAGAATTAGAACATTTTAGAAACTGGAGCAGACCTGGAAAATGATTTTTTTTTGGAAAATTTCCTGCTTTCATATGTTAGTGTGTGTCTTCACTGGAATATTTTGACCAATCAGAGATTTGATGGGGTCTAAAGTATATCCAGGTGTGTTTGTCTCCTTATCAGATGTGTTTGTATCCTGTTTCCCAGGTGTCTGAAGCCACTGCGTCTCTTCTGTTACGTCTTTGCCGTGACAATGGAGGGTCTCTGCTGTCTCTTTGCGCCGTTGCTTCACTCCTTCGCACTGCTCGTGCCTTTCGCCGTCCTCTATGGTTACTTTGACGGCGCGTACGTGGCGCTGATCCCTGTGGTGACGTCAGATGTGGTGGGAGCGCCGTACCTGTCCTCGGCACTGGGCGTGGTCTATTTCCTGCATGCTGTCCCCTTCCTGGTCAGCCCGCCTATTGGAGGTAAGCCAAATAAACACACCTCAGAAAATGTCACATCGCATCACGAAACATCACATTGTAGGGTGACTCTCCTCTCCTTGCAGGCTGGCTGGTTGACTTCACCGGCA
The DNA here is from genome assembly GCF_902148845.1 of Salarias fasciatus. Taxonomy (NCBI): domain Eukaryota; kingdom Metazoa; phylum Chordata; class Actinopteri; order Blenniiformes; family Blenniidae; genus Salarias; species Salarias fasciatus. The sequence continues at coordinate 3,629,798 of NC_043752.1, read as the reverse complement.
GCTACACGGCCACCTTCTTCCTCAGTGGCGGTGCCATGTTGGTCAGCGCATTTGTCCTCGCCATCGTCACCACAGTCCGCCGCTGCCACCGCCTCCGGCCCCTCCCCCTCAGCCTGTCCAAGCAATCAGACTGTGACAAACAGCAAGTCATGGCTTCACAGCCTTGAATGGGGCAACTGCTCATTCTCATGGACGCCAAAGACAAGCTGGAAGCCTGTGATTGGCCGGAACACCTGTCAATCACCCAGTAACTGGTCAGACTTAATATGGTGCTGATTCCAGCTTCCTGAACAACAGGAAGTGAATCTTTGTTTTGTGTGTTGATCAGTTGAAACTGTGAAATTACATGGTGCGTTCAAGTGCCGCTCAGACAATCCTGCTTCCTGACTGGAGCCGACTTTCACAGCCGGATGGGCCCTGTTGGGACAGGGGTGTTATAAACTGTAAGACTGCATCATGTGTACAAGAAACTGCAAGAAGAACAAAATGGTCAACGGGTCAGTGAAATGACTAAGAGTAGAATGACCAAGAAGATTAGTTTCAGTATGGGCTGACTGTTCTTTCTTAATAAAACAAGTGTTATCGACATATTTAATAATTACTCTGTGTTTAGGTCTGTCCTGCTAGGAGTGCCGTCTCACACACAGGGAGTGGATAATGTCGAATTGCTTGTCACCAGGCGAACGTACAGTGAAAGCAATGTTACTTTGTTACATAAACTTTAATGTTTCTGTAAGACCGAAGTGAAGAAAATAAAACTGTCATCGTCATTGCCAAGATTAAAAGCATTGTAAGTGTTTAGTATGAACACTTTAAGTTAATGTACTACTCAGCTTTTTAACTATCATGGTGTATCCCCGTGTCCGACGAGGACGACAGTGGCCGCTGTTTGGATTGTTCATCAGCAGGAGGCGCTTATCACGAAGGACCTGGGACTCCAGGTGAGTCATGTGGCACAATCACTGTTCCTCTCTCACATGTTTCCTCATCCTGTATCCACTGTAGCTGTGATTAGTTTGCCGAAATAGCGGGTAACTTTGTCTTGTAAGAGCTACCTGCGTCTGTCGGCATGTTGGTAGTTTATCTCCGCTGTTTTGTTCCTGCTCATTCTTGTTGTCGTTAGTTTGCAAGTCAGTTTTCTTTTTCAGGAGGCGTTAACATCGAGATTAGAGAGCATCTTTAGCAAACTAACTGATCTGCCTTCAGCTGAGCTGAATGTTTCACTGCTTCTGTGTTATAGCAACAGCAATGGCAATAGAAATAACAATAAGACTAATAACAGCAGCACAAGAGCAACAACACTAATAACATAACACCATCAGACATTATAGTTTGTGTGTCTCCGGGGAAAGCCCGTCAGCTCAGAGAGAACCAGACACGGATCCAAAAAGGCCCCAAAGATTGAAGCTTGATAAGACAGGTCAGCTAGAATGACCCTTGACCCCACCAGCCAGGACCCAAGCCAGGCTTGGGAGCCATGAATGTTGAAAGCATCAAAATTCTTTTCTGTAATGCAGGCATGATACGAGATGTCAAAGAAATTGACTACTGCTCTACAAATCTCTGAGTGGTTTAGGCCCAAAATACATCTGAGCGCTTCTGATATGATACTAGCCCTGTATGCACTGTAATTACTTATCTACTTTAGATTTTATTGTGGGTTTTTTGTCTTTTCTGATGTTTTCCAAAAAGGGCCGTCTTGATGTAGTTACAGGGGGAAACCACAGGATGGCGCCAAAACTGCAAGCAAACAGGAAACATTTCAGGTGAAGTGATGAAACTGCCTCTTGACAGCACTCAGTGTTTGTTTGCTGCTCTGAGGAGCAGAGAGAAGTGACACTGTGAGCTGAAGGACGGAGAGTCAGTCTGAGGAGTCTGACGGCGGAGTCAGTCCCGACGCAACGCAGTCAGCTGTTTGTCTCACACAGGAAGTTCATGTTTGTTTGCTTGCTTGTTTGTTTACTGCAGGGGCTGTCAGGGTGATGGAAGCGTCTCCTGCTCCACGACTCTGTGTGTTCGCTGCTGATAAAACTGAGAGTGATGTCACTTCCTCCTCAGAGAGCAAACAGTTGCTCAATACACACACACACACACACACACACACACACACACACACACACACACACACACACACACACACACACAAAAGCCGAGTCTACGTTTTACTTTCTGTAGTGCTGGATGAGGGTAACCATAGCAACGACGAGTTACCATGGGGATACTGCATCACCCTCTTTTTAGTCCATGATATCACAAACAAAGCCGCACCCACCGTAACGATAGAAACCCCAGTGTGTGTGTTTCTGTGTGTGTGTGCCTGTCTGTCTGTCGTCTGTGTGTGTGTGTGTGTGAGAGAGAGAGTGAGTGTATGTGTGTCTGTTTTGCCTGAAAACACAATATAATAGACAGTGTCTCGGCGGCTCAGTCGCAATGTTGGTAATTATAACCGAGCCTTCGGTTACATCCTGTCTGTCACGTCACACGACGACACAACTGCAATCAACAACTGCCAACATTCAAGAAGTCGGCAGGAAAACTCAATTACAAGTGTTTCGTTTAGCCTGGAAAGATTAGTTTTGTAAAGTTTATAGATCCATAAAAAAAAGTTCCACACTGAACTGGAATTGCCTGCTATAATAGAAGAAAGTCAGAGCAAGCCCAGGTTTCTCTTCAGCACTATATCCAGGCTGACAAAAAGCCCTGTATCCCTTTAACTTTGGGCAGTAATGACTTTGTAAACTTCAGCAACAAATTTCTACAACCAGAGATAAAATTGAAGACATTCTCCCCAAATCTGTCGCAGACTCCTCAGTAAAACCTGATTTACAGTTATCAGCTTCCATCCTGGCGCTCTTTGAGTGTAGCTTCACCTGAACCAACCACATGTCTGTTAAATCCAATCCCACCTGAACAGTTTAAAGACATTTTCCCTCTGAGTAGTACATCAATTCTAGGTCAGATCAGCCTATCTTTAGTTACAGGCCTTTAAGGTTTCTGTTTTTAAATCTGTTCTTTAAAAGCTTTAACAGGCCAATATCCTTTATGTGACCAGTTATGCACAAATGATCTATTTGAGTCTTTTCAGTCTGTTTTTAGTCATCATCATAGCAGCTCTGGTCAAGGTTGCTAATTATCTCCTCATGGCCTGAGACAAAGAACCGGTCTCAGTGCTTTATTCAATACTATTGATCCTAAGCCAGGATAGACACTGGAACATATCATACACTCCCTTTAATGGGATGTCTTTAAAGTCTTGTTTAGAGAATACATTACAATGTAAGATTCTTTATTGTCCCACTAAGGAAGATTTGTCTTGAACCCCTTGGATGCCTGATTCAATACAACTCCCAGATTAAAAACTTCCAAAACATGAATTTCAAATAAACAAGGAGCTTGTGGAGCGCCTCGATCAAGACATTCAGAATAAACTCAATCAACTGAAATGTGAAATGCACGACATCTTACAAAAACAAACTAAATTTGCATTCTCACGCACAAATCAATCACAGCATGAACAAGTCAAGAGGGCGAGTCGGGTCTCAGCTCACAGGGTTAAACAGATTCAGGATTTTAGAAAACGTTCTACATCTCAGGGACAGCCAGGGGAAAAAATAAAAAAAATTAGATCACTTCTTTTCTTCTATTGCCATGCCCTCTTTGACTGAGAAACACGCTCACTCGTTGGAAAAAGAGATTACATTAGTCAAAGTGAAAAATGTAATTCATAGCCGTAAGTTAGAGCGAGCTCCGGGGAGCGATGGCTCTCTGTCAGACGTTTATGAAAAAGCTAGCTGTTTATCAGGATGCCTTTCACAAAGGCAAGCTACCAGCCAGCATAAGGTCAGCCATTAAAACATTCATTTATAAAAAAGGGAACGCCTAACAATGCTGTGGAAATAACAACCCAATTTCATCACTTAATGTCGGTGAATTTCTGGGGAGCTGGCAGCCAGACTGGAGAAAATACTTCTATACATGTGGACCAAGCTGGAAAATAGTGAAGCAAACAGAGTGTCAGCGATCAGGAGAGAGAAACAGCAGCTCTTCAGCTGTTTTCACCAACAACAAAAGAAGAAATCTCACAGACACTTCAGTCAAGAAGTAATGAATTACTTCCTCATGAGATTCAGTTACTGTTTGCAGTGAGGATAAAGTGGGACTTGATGATGATTGCTTCAGTGTGTGAGATGAAGAATGTGCTGTTGAAGAGGATGTTCCCTCTCTCAGTGACATTTGTCACCTCACTGCCTCATTTCTTCTTCAGGCTTCACTTCCTCATTAAACATCCTCGTCTCAGAAAAACTCAAGTTTGAGGGGAGAAGAATTCATTCACAGCTGATTGGTTAATGAGCCAGGAGGATCTTAACGAGGCGTCGAGCTCATTAAAGGAGTCAAAGTCTGAACTGAACACACACACACACAGACACACACAGCCACACACATGTACACGCACACACACACAGACACACAGACACACACATGTACACGCAGACACACAGGTACACAGGCACATGCAAACACACATATACAAACACTTTTGTCATGATGATGATGTTGATTACGAGGATGATGATGCTGACGATGATGGTGATGATGATGATGATGATGATGATGATGGTGGACATGGTGTTGACAATGTTGTTGATGATGTTGCTGATGAAGATGACTATTGTGATGTTGATATGAAGACGTGATGAAGACGATGATGTTGATTATGAGGATGATGGTGGTGATGATGAGGATGATGATGCTGATGATGATGGTGGTGATGATGATGATGAAGGAGATGGTGTTGACAATGTTGATGATGATGATGGTGATGTTGATGATGTTATTGTTGCTGATGAAGATGAAAATTCGGAAGTTGATATGAAGACGATGATGATGATGGTTATTGATGATATTGCTGATGAAGATGACCGTTGTGATATTGTTGAAATGAGGACGATGTTGGTGATGCTGACGATGATGGTGGTGATGGTGTTGACAATGATGATGATGATGACAGTTATTGGTGATTTTGCTGATGAAGATGACGATTGTGATGTTGATATGAAGATGTGATGATGATGATGATGATGATGATGATGATGATGATGATGATGATGATGATCTTTATGAAGATGATGATGTTGATTATTAGGATGATGGTGGTGATGATGAGGATGATGATGGTGGTGGTGATGATGATGTTATTGTTGCTGATGAAGATGACAATTCAGACATTGATATGGAGACGATGTTGATGATGATGATGATGGTTATTGATGATATTGCTGATGAAGATGGCAGTTGTGATATTGTTGAAATGAGGACGATGTTGGTGATGCTGATGATGATGGAGATGGTGTTGACAATGTTGTTGATGATGTTGCTGATGAAGATGACAATTGTGATGTTGATATGAAGACGTGATGAAGACGATGATGTTGATTATGAGGATGATGGTGGTGAGGATGAGGATGATGATGCTGATGATGATGGTGGAGATGGTGTTGACAGCGTTGATGATGATGATGGTGATGTTGATGATAGTGGTGTTGATGATGTTATTGTTGCTGATGAAGATGAAAATTCGGACGTTGATATGAAGACGATGATGATGATGGTTATTGATGATATTGCTGATGAAGATGGGAGTTGTGATATTGTTGAAATGAGGACGATATTGGTGATGCTGATGATGATGGTGGAGATGGTATTTGCAGTAGTGATGATGATGTTGCTGATGAAGATGATTGTGACATTGATATGAAGACGATGGTGATGATGATGCTGACGATGATGGTGGTGATGATGATGATGATGATGATGCTATTGTTGTTGATTATGATGAAGATGAGGATGATAATTATGATGATCGTAATATGAAGCCTCCAACTGCAACACTCACGCAATCTGTTGATACATTACCATGACAACAAGCAGTGATGCTACAGCATGTCGACAACTTGTGTTTCCATGGTGATGGTAACGATGAAAAGGTGACGAGAAGGAGGAGCAGCAGAGAAAGAGGACAGGAAGAGAGAAGGAGAAATAGCAAGGAAGGATGACAGGAAGAGAGGAGGAGGAGCAACAAAGAAAGAGGACAGGAAGAAAGAAGCAGAAGAGAAGGAGCACAGGAAGAGGGGAGGAGCAGTAGAAGATAAAATGAGCAAGAGGAGAGATGGAGAAACAGCAGAGCATAAAGAGAAGATGATGATGAGGGGATGTGAAAATGGACAGACGTGATGGAAAGATTAAGGATGGGGCTTGTGAGGATGGAGAGATGGAAAGATAGATGGAATTGAGGGTGAAAGAATGTGACAGATGTAAAAACTGAGGAATGGACGTAAAGGTGGAAGATGAAGAGATGTGAGGATGGATGAATGTGAGAATGAAGGGACGTGAAGATTGAGGGATATGTGGAAGGGAGATGTGAGGATAGAGGGATGTAAAGATTCAAGAAGGATAGATGTGAGGATAGATGGATCAAGAATAGAGGTATGGAGAGATGTGGGGACAAGAGGATGTGAGGATGGAGGGAAATGAGGAGTGAGAGGTGAGGCACATCAGGATGGAAATATGGAAATGAAGGAATGCGAGGATGGAGAGACGTGACGATGAAGGGATGGACAGATGTGAGGAGGGAGGGATGGAGGATAATGGTATGGAATGAGTGGTTTGATGTCTCAGCCTCTCTGTATGATTCTTTACTCTCAGTCTGAAACAACTCAATTTCACCCCTCACTAACACTGTGAGTGTGTGTGTGTGTGTGTGTGTGTGTGTGTGTGTGTGTGTTACACAGTCATTTAAAACAATGACAAACTGTCAGAGAAAAGAAAAGCTGAAGGAAAATGATTTATACAGATTACAGGGCCTCTTTCTCTATCCTGCACTCTGAGATGGAGGGAGCGGGGAGGAGGGGGAGTGACGGGGAGAGAGGTGGGAAGACATAAAGATGAGAGAGGGGAAGACTGGGAGGAGGAGGTGATGAGGAGAGGTCAGGAACCGGAGGGAGGAGGGAGGAGAGTGCAGCTGTTCGTTAATGCTCAGTCCTAATTGCAAATGTTTTAATGATCCCATTAACAAGCTCCTCCTCACCCCCTCGTCTCCTGAAGCTCTGCACCCCGTCCTCCTCCTCGCCTGCTCGTGTCACCTCCTTAACCCCGCATCTCCTCCTCCCTGGACGAAGAGCGGCCCTGACTGGCCATGGGAAGGACTCTGATAAGGTTATTCTGGTGAATCAGCCAATCACAGACGTCCTGTCTGCGTCTGCTCCGCCATCAGAAGCTGTTTGATCTCCATCTGCCACGCTCCTCTGAATATCTGCTGGGGTTGTTACTATTACTATTGCAACAATACATCATAGGGTAAAACTAACCGATTAGTGGGAGTTTTTGAAGGTAAAACCCAGACTGATATCTTCTGCCGGTTTTAAATTGTTGAATCAAGCTTCACTCTGCAGGTCAAATTTAAAGCCCCGTTGATACAACAACGCTATCGAGGGAAAATGGAATACTTGAAGTTTTCCGTGTTTCATGTAAAACTTCAAAACGACCTGCTGGAGATGCAAAATTGTGAAAATGCTCCAATTCCCTCTCTATGGAAAAGGGGGGAACTTGGAAAATGCTTCTCCTGCTCATGCACGCCACACCATAAATTATTCTTCTGCACATATACGGATGATAAGAACAAGGTTTGCGTCCAGAGTGTCATGGCTCCGAGTCCATCCTTATTGGACTTAGTAGTTTTAGAGCTGACAGTCACCACACTCTTCACTGTCTGTTCAAACAAAAGACATATTGATAATATTTACAGCTCATTATTCTCTGAGGTAATTAGCTCATGGAAATAAAATTTCTTTTGGAACTTGTTAACTCTTCTGCACACTTTATTTTACCCAAAACTCATCTAACAATAGACAAAAAAAAAAGTAGCCTAATTAATAATTCATCAAACAACCTGTTCGCTTCACTTTGTTGTGACCTTCCTCTCCTGTAGGTGGCGCCATGTCAGGCTGCAACTCTCCAGGTGCGACTCTGTTTTCCACCGAGCTGTTCGCTGATATTCTACAGATGTGAGGAGCAGAACAGAGGAGGTTTTTCTGTCTGAGGCTGGAAACACACACACACACACACACACACACACACACACACACACACACACAAAGCGGCTGTTTGATCTGGCTCCATTTACAGAAGATTACCGGGGACACACACACGCACACGCACACGCACACACACACCGCGCAGCTGCACGCGGAGTCCGGTGTGCTTCTCTGACAGTCTCGCGCCCTCCGCTCCGTCTGTCGGTTCTCGGAGCGGCGCGCGTCGTGATCGCACGTTCACCTTTACCGGACAGCGGAGGCTCTGCGGACCTGAGGGAGGACTGAGCCCTGCAGCCGACAGCCTGGACGTGACCGGACCCGAGAGGCTCTGCGGTGCCGTTCAACCGGAGAGGCTCCGCGGGTCGGTGGGTGACTCGGACCTGGATTTAACCCTTTAATGAACCGGTAATCAGCCAGGAGAACCGGGACCCGGGAGAGACCGGGGGACTGGCGGACCTCAGAGTTCCTGGACCGGACCTCCGAGTCCCGCTGTCCCCGGTCTCTGCTGGACTCCCCCCGCTGAACAGAGCTGAGCTTTATCCTGATTGACTTGTTTATTGACAGTTGTCTTTGTTGATGTTCTGCACACACACACACACACACACACACACACACACACACACACACACACACACACACACACACACACACACACACACACACACACACACACACACACCTGTTACCATAGTCTGCTCTCACTGTGACACTACACATCTTTAATGGAAGTGGGTTCGTTGGCCTCCAGGTGGCGCCGTCGAGCTCGTGCAGCAGTGTGTCAGAGTCCAGGGGTCAGTGCAGATGGAAGCGAGCTGGAAGAGAAGCAGAGTGTCTGGAAATGTTCACTTTCTTGTTCCCCAGAGCTAAAAAGCTGCGAAGCCTCGAGCCAGAGGCAGGACGGTAAAGGAAGCTAGCGTTGAAGCTAAAGGAGCTAGCCGTGTGTGGTGCCGAGGAAGCTACCTGCCAAACATTTCTACACTTTTCCTGTTTCACGCTGTTAAGCCTGTCCAGAAAAGACGGGGCGATTTGATTTTGTGCTGTGTCATTCAGGTGTTTTCAGGTGGAAACGGAAAACTTTCGTTGCGTTTTGGGGGTCACGTTTACACGATAGCAGTGGTCAGAGCCTCTGAAAACTTTTTAAAAAAATGCTCTGGCTCTGTCTGCATCTCCTGTTTCTGAGGCGAAACGATGCGTTTTCACTTGAAAGGTGTAAATCAGGTTTCAAGGGGTCTCCTTCAGCACCTCCGCTGCTCTGTTCTGCTTCTGCTATCTCTAGAACAGCTGTGAGCGGCTCAGTGCAACATTGTAGCTTCTTCATTATTTTTTTCAACATTAACCAGCAGCCTCTCCTCATCCAGTTTCCTAGATTTTATGCTTTAAAGGTATAATGGACGATTTTCTCGAAGAAGTCGAAGCCAAACGTCTGTTGCTCGCTTTTTGAAAAACGCGCATGCCCCAGGCCATCCTACCTGCTCTGCTGCTCCTACGAGCGCGCTTGACGGCGTTATGCAAGCATTTCTCCAGCATGATTGACATGTTGGAGGACCAATAGTTGAGACTCGCATCACGCCATTCATTGGCTAAAACATCATCCATTATACCTTTAAGTTACATCAAGTCAAAGATTGTCACCTTGACGTCCCCTGCAAGCGACACAATGTTAGAAAATTTAAATTAATGTCTCTCGAAGATAACGACAGCAATCATGCCACAGATGTGTCGCATCGACGACAGAACTGCGTGACTGATGCCTCCGCCCCCCCCCCCCCCCCCCCCCCCCTCCAGGATCCCGACAGGTGTAGACGGTAGAAATGCTTTATTTAACCTGAAGCCTGTGAAAAATGTTGTGGGTTTTACAAACAGTTGTCACGACCGGTTTACGCGAGCGCATTCCGAGAGAATCTGTGTGATCAGCGGCGGACGTAACACACTGTGACGTCTCGCTCTGTTCTCACAGGAACTGACAGAAGGTTCCTCTAAAAGGTCCTTTAGCTCCTCTGGCAGCAGCAGACTCAGAAACATGAAGTATTGATGGAGTATTGATGAGTTTTTTATGGTATTTATCAATTATTAAAGCTGCTGTGACACGATGCTGATAGTAATATGGTATTTTAAAGACTGTGGGTTTAGCATTAGTTAGTTATTGATGCAGCATTTGTTGTTGTTCTGATGTAGTATTGATGAAGTACTGATGTGGTATTCATACTCTGCTGCTGTGGCTGTGATGTCTCTCTCCTGAACGCAGGAAACTCAAAGAAAAGAGGGTTTGGGTTTAGTGTGGTTTTGAACCCAATTCCTCCTGACACACACACACACACACACACACACACACACACACACACACACAGATCTCAGGAAGCTGTTTCATTTGTCTCTCAGATGGTGATGTCACCATGATGCTGCCGGTCGCCAGGTTTAAGAGTCAGCCGGTCGGCATGGTAACCACCACACCCTGGCTGTCAGTCAGCAGTGACCCCCCACCCCAGTGGGTGTGGTTCGCCAGCTGGTCGGCAGCAGCAGCAGCGGCATACCAGGCCACGCCCCCTCTGGTTTTTTACCCGCCGGCTGTGTGGATCCCTGAACACTCCAATCTCATACAGGTAACACACCTGAATATACACACGCAACTGAACGCACACTGATACAGCTAGTACACCTGATTAAAGTACCCGACACGCTAACAGCCCGAAAACAGGACACACACCTGAATACAGTTTTTTGTGTGTGACATTCCGTCGGGGCTGCTCACTGGGAGTGTGACATCCCCGACATAAACAGTGAATTACGGCTGCTGAGTCAGCAGCCTCATCCCTCTCTCCTCAGACCAGATGTTTCCCTTCATGCTGTGAGGTTGTGACTGAGCGCGAGTCGGGTGGAGAGCCGATGGTCTGTCGAGAGTCTGGAGGTGTGCGACCTGATTCAGTCAGCGGCTCGCTGCGTCTCAGCCAGTCTGAACCACACACGTCATGTTTCATCTGCTCATGTTTAACATGGATTCATATTTAAAGTGATCAGGTTCATCACGTCTCCGTCCTTGCGTGGCTCCTCCAGGCAGATCGGAGTGGTGTGTGTGAGTGAGCCCGGGCTCTGCAGTCACAGATAAGATGAAACTTTAATGATCCCTGAGGGCAAAGTGAATAATTGTCTCTTAATTATTGGTGGCGTGTTAATTATCTGGAGCAGCTCTTCTTTATTCTTTCTGCATAAATTGCAGTGACACATTTGAACATCTTATCTTCTGATGGGATTTTTCTCTTTAATGTGTGTTTATGTTGGATGTGAAAAGGTTTATGAGCTGCACTTTGTTCTGAGCTCATGCTGCAAATCTCTGCTCCTACGAGACAGTTTCACATCCAAACCACTGATGACACCATGGATCCCAAACCCGTTTCACCTTTTTATGAAGCGTCTGGAGAGTCTGCCAGTGTTTACAGATCTCCGCCGCAGCTGGGCTTTGATTAGACAGATTACCTGTCTGAAATCACAGGTGGGCGAGATCAGAGGCCTTGTAGCTGTCAGTTTGGCTCATGGTTTACTGAGATTTTCACTTTACATCATTCTACTCATTCATTGCTGTTGCTCAGTGTTAATTGAAACGGTACAACTGTCACAAGTGACAGTCACCTGACATAAACATTGGGTCACTTGTCACAAAAAAGTGTCACCTGCCACAAATACTGTGTCTTCCACCATAAACTCTGTCACCTGCCAGGAACACTGCATGACCTGCCATAAAAGCTGTGCTACCTGCCAAACAAATTGTGTCACCTGCCGGACTGCGTCACCTCCTGTACCGACTGTTCCACCTGCCAGAAAACTGTCAACTGCCAGACACACTGTATCACCTCCCGTAAACAGTGTCACTTGCCTGAAGCACTGTGTCACCTGACATGAACACCGTCAAGAGACGAGCACCGGCACCTTCCAGAAAAAACTGTCACCTCTCACTGCGGCTACCTGCTACAGCTGTCATCCGCCACATAAACATTCATCTGCCACAAAAAGTGTCACCTGTTACAAACATTGCATCAATGTCACAAAAATCAACACCTGCAAACGAAAAAACTGTTTAACCTGCTACTACAACTGTTACTGTGGCAAAAAGTGTGGAACCTATCACAAAAACTGTCACCGGCCATGACGCCAGATAAATGCTCAGTGCAATACAAGGTGCCATCCTCACAAACCGGCTGTCGCACATTTCTGGTTTTTGTCCCAGTTATCTTGCCACTCTCCTCCCAACCCCAGCCAGCAACTGCATAAAAGCAATTAGTCACAAAACTGTGTCACTTTGCTGCTGCTCCCCCATTACTAGAAACAAAAACTGTTATCTGCCACATTTAAAAAAAAGAAAAAAAAGCTGTGTGTCATCTTGCACAACATTATTGTTCCAAAACCACAGAACTGTCATCCATCACAAAGACGGGGTGGCGCTTTTTCACAAAGCATGTCGGCCACCAGCCATGGGAAATGGTCAGCCGTTAAACGGTTACCTGTCACAAATCCTGTGGGTCATCTGCCACGATGAGGACCGGGCTTGGTGTCTCCTGTCACGAAACTGTGGATCAGCTGCTGCACAGACTGTCACTTGCCACAAATAAATTCTCACATGACTTTTTTAAGAAAAGTGTGCTTCCTGACAAGAAACTGTGTCGCTGTCACAAATATCTGCCACTTCCCACCCTCACCTGCCAGGAAGTGAAACAGACTGAAGCCGTTTTGTTTTCAGTGGGAACGTCCAGCGGTGGAGGTGATTCCTCTAATCCCTCCGCTCTATCGGTCGTCACCTCTCCATCCTCATCATCCTTTCCCAAAGGTACACACACGCACACACACACACGCACACACACACTGCTAACCATGTTCACGTATGTGTAGCTGGCTGAGGGCTGGACATCCCCAGAGGAAGTGGGTATTTTCATGAGAGAGAAGCCCCTCCTTCTAAGCAATCAGATGCTTCGGAGGCCAGGTGGACACGCCCCCAGGTCCCGCCTGCTGCTGTCTCCGTCCCGCGTCTCAGGTGAGGTTCTCGGCACATTGCTGTCCCGCCTCCAGCCCGCTGGTTCTGTTTGTCGCTTATAATTTGTGCTGTAAAGACAGCAGCGTCTTAGTTTTTTGCCCCGAGTTGTTGTTTTGTGTTTTTACATATAATTTTGCTCCAGTCAGCTTCCAGTTGGATTCGTACCAGCAACTTTTTGCTGCAGTTCTGGGACAACTGCTTTCAGGGCTGCTAAGTTACCATGACAACAGGGCTCATGTTTCACAGATGTGTGGCTGCTCAGAGGTCCCAGACACAACACCACACACACACACACACACACACACACACACACACACACCACTGACAGCAGCTCAGTCTTCACACTCAATCTGTCCCTTTCTCCGACCTCTAAACTTTCAGTCAAAGAAAAAAAAAAGTTGCCCTGGAGGCTCCGCCCGGCAACCTTATTTGGTCGACATTTCATTTCTTTGATTCGCTGTATTGATCACGCCTGTCAGCTCAAATTGTTTCCCATCATGCTCCACTGGGCGACTTCAAATTGACCAGTCATCTCTCACAAGCAATCACACTGATAAGACGTGTGTCTGTTTATGTGTGTGTTGTGTTTGTGTGTGTGTGTGTGTGGATTTGCACATCAAAGAAAACTGAAAGAAGACAATCTGGAGCGAAGCTGGAAGGTGTGTCCGCCAGTGTGTTGTCTTCACTATAAAGCTTGGTGGGTCACAGATGATACTTCACTATAAAGACACTCTGCGTTGGAGAGGATAGATGTGTCTGAACTTCTCCTTCCTGTCTGCGTCTCGTAGTTTCTTCTGCTTGATCTTTTCGTCTTTGCTGAGTTTCTGATGTGCAGCTTCATATCTGCCGGAGCTCAGATTGAAATATCGTGCAGTGCTCACACTCATTCAAACGCATGCTTTCTGTTCTGGGTTGTGTGGAACACACTTGTCTTATGAGCCACTGAAGTGTGCGCGCGCGTGTGTGTGTGTGTGTGTGTGTGTGTGTGTGTGTGTGTGTGTGTGTGTGTGTGTGTGTGTGTGTGTGTGTGAGAGACGATGGTGGAAGCCAACAAACGCAGATTAAATGTGCTTTTATTTTGCTGAGCGTGGGCGTGTGTCGTGCTGCTGCTGATGTTTCCTGGCAGAAGCTCCGTTGCTCTTCCGTTGAGAGTTGGGGCTGATTGATTCGTCTCAGATTTTCACTTCAGACTCGCAGATGGAAAACGTCTGCATGCCGAAATCCAGCTCTGAAATTCACAAACAGGATGAGAGGGGATCAACATTCACAATGTCTGCACTAAAAAAAAAAATAAATAAACAACATGAACTGTTAACTTCGGGATTACATTGGAACCATGGGAAGGAGTTCAACACAGCGCTGTGCAGACCTCTAAAAGTTTCAGGTCATTGTAAATTTTACAGCAGCTTTTATTTATTGATCAGAATAACTTTCAGTGATGGGAGTGACTTGTGTTTCACAATAAGTGCCAACATCATGAGGAATGATGCAACTGCGGAACTACATAAATCGTCACTTTTAAGAAGGAACTCAAATTAGACGTCGCATGAAAAATCCATCTGCGGTTTGTTTGCTCATAACTCTTTGTTGAATCAGATAAAGAAGGAAACACCAGTTCTGATACTACAGTGTCAGATCAGTGTGGTGCATAATAATGCGGAGAAAGACAGCATGCTACAGGAAACGATACACAGCTCCACTTATCTCTGAAACCAGATGATAGCGATCACTGTGTCAAGCTCGGAGTTTGTTTTAAACACATAAAAGCCTGGATGAGCTGCAACCAAAGATGTTATGCTTGAAATATCACCCTGCACAGAGAGCTAGTGCCCCACAGTGAAAGCTGGGGCTCCACAGATCCGAACACGTGTCGGGTTCGGCTCGGAGTGAACAGGAAGCCGAGGCTTTGATCTGAGCAGTGTTTTTTGAGGCCGAGCAGAGCGTCGTGCTGAATCCAACGTCTCTGCATCGTCTTTCATTGTTTGTGGATGCTGCTGTCAGATTTGGGTCATCATTTCATGAAGGGAGTGCGCGCGCATGCACACACACACACACACACACACACACACACACACACACACACACACACACACACACATTTGCATGCGCAGACGTAAACATGTAAGCATACACAGACACTCTCAGATATTCATATGCACACACACACA
Source organism: Salarias fasciatus (assembly GCF_902148845.1). Taxonomy (NCBI): domain Eukaryota; kingdom Metazoa; phylum Chordata; class Actinopteri; order Blenniiformes; family Blenniidae; genus Salarias; species Salarias fasciatus. Next base: position 3,614,520 of record NC_043752.1, on the reverse strand, counting down.
CACACACACAAAGAGACATACACATTTTCATGCACATACTTACACATGCACACGCATACACAGACACGCTCACGTGCACACACACACACGCACGCAGGTTGCAGGTTGAACATCTGTGGTCGTCTGTTTCGTCTTTCTTGTCCAGTTCCAGTTCTGAGAGACACAGTAAAGGCCAGAGACGTGGACCCGGAGGACTCCTCCTCCTCCCCCCCATCGCCCTCCTGCTCTTCCGTCCTCCCTCTGCACCTCCTCTCGGTGTCTCCTCTCCGCCTGCCCATCCAGGCCGCTCCTCCTGCAGGTCAGTCTGAGCTCTGTTTGTCTTTCACAGTCCATAAACATAACATCAGGTTAGTGTTCGGGTGTAAGTCACATGATGACAGGTCAGATGATGGTAAACGGGTCAAACGGTGATGGAGAGGTCATTTGATAGCAGACGGCTATTCCTCTTCCTGCTCCTCCTCCTCCTCGGGTCCTCTGCTGTTGGTCTGTTTCCCCCTTTGCGGACGAGCGCTGGGTTTCATGCTGCTGCAGCTGCGTGTCTGCTGTTTCCTGCAGCTCTGAGACGAATCTGCAGCGCAGCGTGCAGCTTCCACAATATGATGACTCAGAGAAAACCATAAACTACACAGAGGCCTGTTTTCAGTCTCTCTCCAGATTTCACACACTCATTTTACTCTAATCTACCGCAAACAATCTCTTCTTCTTCTGTGTCACACAGTCAGAGTTCACAAACAGTTTAACTTTGTTTACAACATTGACGGTTTGTCTGCAGCTCTAAATACACACATAGTAACTAATCTAACTCCTCTACGGTAACAGCTGTCTCTGTCGGCGCCGTTAGCTTTTGCATAAAAGATTATCGAAAGTGCAGCTCTGTTGCTGTTTCACTAACCTCCTGTTTACCGATGGAGGAACCTTCCTCCTTCCTAAGAAATATCTGGGTCTGTCTGCAGTCCTAACGTCCATGTAGGACCTCAGGGAGACACTGGAGGAACGGCAGACGGGCGTCACACACCGCTGGTGGCAGAGCCGCCCGGCGAGGAGCCCGTCAGCAGGAACCTGGACTCAGACTCAAAACACAGATCCGCTCAATAATCAGCCTGCAGCGTGTCCTCACCGGGGCCTGAGCCGTGTCAACACGGGGCTGTATTTACAGAGTATGATTGGCTGTCAGTAAACACCGCGCTGATGTGAACAGGATGGCACACACACACACACACACACACACACACACACACACACACACACACACACACACACACACACACACACACACACACACACACACACACACACACACACAGTCAGTAAGCTTCCTATTCTCTGTTGTGTTCAGAAGCTGTTTGATAAAGTGACTCTATAAACATTGAGCAGAACTCTATTGAACACACACTCACACACACACACACACACACACACACACACACACACACACACAGTGAGAGATGTCTAGGGTGTAATTGGATATTTTCACAAGGACAGCTCATAGCTCATCTTTACAGGGCTCTGCTTTGTACTAGAGACGCATACACACACACACACACACACACACACACACACACACACATACACACACACTGTAATTGGCTCAGCTGATTGATTGAGAGACCAGAAATTGAGGTAATTGGCCTCAGGAGCCATTAACTCTCAATAAGTGTGTGTGTGTGTGTGTGTGTGTGTGTGTGTGTGTGTGTGTGTGTGTGTGTGTGTGTGTGTGTGTGTGTGTGTGTGTGTGTGTGTGTGTGTGTGTGTGTGTGTGTGTGTGTGTGTGTGTGTGTGTGTGAGATATACAGTATTGTTGACCTTAAACCTTCTTCTTTATAGATGTGTGAATAAACTCCAACTGTTTAAGCTGAAAGCAGCTGATCATTGACTGATGACATGAAGACCTCCAAACTTATCTTACCCATAATGCATCTGAAGCTGATTCCACACAGCATCCCATCATGCATTTCACTCACCAGTCACAACACACTTTATTATTACAATATTATGACCTGAAGTCATTACGATGTGAGTCCCGCTCTCCGTCCTGCTTCGCCTCGTCTCCCTCCTCCTCGCTGTCGTCGTCCTCCTCCTCCACTTCCTCCTCCTCCTCGTCCTCCTCCTCCTTGTCCTCGTCCTCCTCCTCCTCCTCCTCCACTTCCTCCTGCTCCTCGTCCTCATCTTCCTCCTCCTTCTCTTCCTCCTCCTCCTCCTCTTAGTTCACTTCAGGACAAACGTTATGAATTATTCTGACCGACTTTCTGTTTTTCAGAATAACATTAGCAATCACACTCTCACTTTATAACTGTTATACACACACACACACACACACACACACACACACACACACACACACACACACACAATGTGGATTTGGTGAATAATTTCACAGCAGGCTTGCTCATTACAGCAGACCCGACTGGATATCACTGATTAGACACGTTCATTTGAATGAGAAAAGCTTATAAAAGACCAAGTCTCTCCTCCTCTTCCTCCTCCTCCCTCTCCTCCTCTTCCTCCTCCTCCCTCTACTCCTCCTGCTCCTCCTCTTCCTCCTCCTCTTAGTGTCTTCCTTTTTATTTTTGTACACAGCTCTTAATGGTGGAGCTGTAGATGCTGTTGGTGTTTTGTCTCATTGTAACCACACGTACAGGTTTCTGCCTCCTCTAAAGTTAAAAGTTCGGGTGTCATCCTTGACGGCGCTCTAATCGTTTCAAACCTACATCACTGACGTCACTCCGTTTCTCCAGAAACTCCAGTTCAGCAATGGATTCAGTTCAAAATGTTACTCCAGACATTCAAGGCCCTTCCACCTCACTCCTCCATACCTCACTGACAGGGTTCACATCCCTGCCTGTGTGGTGCTGGTTTCTACTTCCTGGTCCTCGACGTGGCTTTCAGTGCCAAACGCACCGTCCGAGCACAAAGAGAACCACAATCACTTTACAGCCGCTGGATCGCTGAAAGGCCCCAACTGTTGTCGCGCGCCGCCAGTGATTCTTTACTCAGTGCTGCGACGGGACGATAGGATCCTTCTGCAAAAACGAAACGTAGTAGTCGCTTTATTTTTGGTTCAGACTGTGTCTGCGTGCAGTCAAGATGTCTGCCTGTTTGGTGTTTTATCCAGTGTGAGCAGTGGTTTGCCTTTCTGTGTGCAGTGGTTTGTCTTTGCATCTCTGCAGTGGTTCTGAGTCTCCATCTCCCCTCGGGCAGTTTTCCTTCAGTCTTTCTTTGCCCACATGTCACAACAACAAAAAAAAAGCAGAATTTGCGGCCGGTTGTTGGACAATTTTATGTCGCATCGCCGTGGTGACCGTTACTTTCCACTGATGGTGACAGCTCTGTGTTCCTATGGCAACCCTGGACCTGCTCCTCTGCGCTGTGATTGGCCGGTCAGGGTGGAACGTCGTTCCCCGAATTCTACTTTAATGAAAGAACGGATGAGGATGATCAAAGAAGAGCTGAGAGAGAGAGAGAGAGAGAGGATAAAGAGACACAAGAGAGAGACAGAGTGAGAGAGACAGACAGACGGACAGACAGAAAGAGCGAGAGATACAGATTTAAGGAGAGGCTGAGAGACAGAGAGAGAGAGCAGATAATAACAAAAAGGTAGAAAATAAATAAAGTGGATTAGAGGAGGAGGGATGAAAAGACGGAGTCAGAAAATTAGATTGAGATACTTCAAACGAAAGAGAGCTGAGAATGAACATCCGTGTGCTTCTAGACAAAGCTGCTGCACACACACACACACACACACACACACACACACACACACACACACGCACACGCGCACAGTTAATCTCCATTCAGATGCAGATGAATCGTTCTTTTATGTCCTGAGTGAAGGAGAGACGTTGCCACACAGAGGCAGAAAGAGAGCGAGACCATGAAAGGTGTCTTCTTTTCCCATGATGCAATTTAGTCCACTCAGGGAGAATTTAAAATGGTTGTCCTGGTAACGGCACACCTGTCAGTCAAACTTGACGATGAAGAGTTTGTGTGTGTGTTTTCAGTCCTCTGGTCCTCTTGGGGTTTCATATCTGATTGTATGAGTCGTCTGAGGTCGTGGAAGTTCTGTTGGATTCTTGGAGTCCTGCTTAGTGCTGTTGTTTCAGCTCCGTTCGTGTAATTTCTGTGTAGTCCTTTGTTCTTTGGAGGGTTCTGTGTGTTCTTTGGGTCTTGCGGGGCTCTTTACGGTCCCCCGTTGTGGGAATCTTGTGACAATCTGTTGCTTTTTGCTTCTGCAGCCACTTATCCAAGCCAGGGTTTGTATCCCTCCCCATAATCTCCTCCCTTCGGGGACACAACAGACTTTATTATAACAATCCTTTTCTCTCTTTCTGTCTCCTCACTTCAACTGGAAAAGCAGGAAAGCACCACCTCTGAGTCTAGTTCTCGCCGTGAAAAGGGAGTTTTTCATTTCCACCGTATGCTTGCTGAAGTGGAATAGTTTTTTTTTGGAGGATATTGTTGCCGGGTCTGGTTCAGTCATGTGGGCTCTGTTGGGTAATGACAGCCCTGTAGTGTCCCCGATGGTGAGGTTACGTCCTGATAGGTGTGTTCTCTGAAGCTTCTGCTCCGGTCGTCGTTTTGTAGACGGCCCGGCTGCACGTCGTCAGCAGCAGGGAGCTCTGCTGCTCCTGCACGGAGAGCAAAGGGTTAAAAAGTCTCAGTCATAACTGCAGAGGCTGCAGATCCACACACTCTGCCCGCAGTGTGTGTATCGCATTTAAATGTGACACTGATTGCATTTGTCAGAAGAGGCGAAGAGCAGCAGAGGAGGGGAAGGAGATGATCTGTCAGTCATCCTTTCTTCCAGAGGAAGAAAACACTCACCACACACTTTTTTTCCCATCTCGCTCCTCATGCTCTGATGCCCCCTGCTGGTCACGGCTAGAAAATAAACACTGAGTGACACACACACACACACACACACACACACACACACACACGCACATGATATAACTTTCCTCTATGTCGGATTCATTCTGAAGGTAAACGAACAGGAAGTTGTACTGGCGATAACCACGAATCACTGAACAAAGATGCCGCCCTGTAGGTGGAGCTTACTGGGAGTGGGCGGGGCTTCCCACGCAGAGGCTTGAGAAGGCGTGGCCTCTGATTCTCCCCCGTCAGCGGCGACGAGGAGTGTGGCTGCGACCATCAGTCAGGCGGGACAAAACACTGTCCCCACCCACACAGGTACAAGCATCATGTTACATACAGCATCACAACACGAAGAGACGGAGACAGGCGGGGTCACACAACAACAGAAACAGGTATAGACGGATAGGTAGTGACAGAGAAAGGCTGAAAGAGAAACAGGGATGGACTGGTGGAGACAAATACATAAAGACAGAGACAGACAGGTAAGCATAGGGACGGAGACTAACAGGTGAAGTTAGTTTGGTTTACTACAGATTAACAAACGTCTCTTTCTTCCAGGAATGTTTGTTTGGACCTGTGTTTCCCTATCTGACAAAGGACAGGTGTCCTGTTTTACCTGTCCAGGTGAGTCTGTCTGTCTGTCTGTCTGCCTGTCTGTCCATCTCTCTAATCTTGGTCTTATTTCTTTCAGGTGATGAAAAAAGTTCCCCCCTCGTTTTTTTCCTCAAGATTTTCTTCCAGATTCACTCTGCTGACAGACTGCAGACACAGTAAGACCTGTCTGTCTGTCTGTCTGTCTGTCTGTCTGTCTGTCTGTCTGTCTGTCTGTCTGTCTCTGTGTGGGTTAGTAGCTTTAATGCCAACGTGTGAAAATGGACGAAGGTGTAGTCGTCCCTGCAGGGGCAGTTGCTCACGTCTTCAGCTCGCCATCCAACTAACAAATCCACTGCTTCATCTCTTAATTTGGTCGGTTGCTCAGTGCTGGTTGGGGCCACGTGAGTGTGAGATGACCCTCAGACTGAATCTGATCTGCGGTGTGTGCATGATCGCTTCTGTCACTGTGGTCACATGACCGCACGGCTGCTGTCACGGCGTCTCATCATCCCTCTGACATCGAGCTTCGCCAGTGACTGTCTGTCCGTGTGTCGTCTCTCATCTCTCACAGTCGCACAGCAGGGTGTCTCTGCGCTGATCGCAAACGCGTCGTCGACTCATTCCGTCTTCTGAAGCATGTTTGATTTGTCTGCCAGAGAAGCAGCTGATGGGCGGGGCTAAAGTGTCGTACGGAGGAGCGTTACTACTGAGGGCGGAGAGGACGCCCAACACACAGGTCAGTCTGTACAGGAGGCAGGTAATCCGTTATAGTTACTAGTTACCACTTCATAAAAGTAACTAAGTTAGTAACTGAGTTATAGTACTTTAAAAGCAACTAAATACTAGTCAAAGTAACTATTGTATTATTTTTAAAAAAGTGTTCAAATATGTCAAAGAATTGGGATCCCCTCTTAATGGTAAGATGCATGTTTATTTATTATGAAACTCAATATGTGATGAATGAAATAAATGAACACTTGACAGAATGAATTACAAACAGGAAATGCTACATTAATCTAAATTATTCAAATGATGCTGTGTGATATTATGAGACAAGACACCAAATCAGATCAAATTTGATTTGTAACTAGACAGCATTTCAACAGTTGTAAAAGAATAATAAAGCACTGTAGTTGTATGTCTGCAGATGTCTGTACTTCCATTTAAAAGCTGCCTTTGAATGAACTGGGCTCTATGGCTGCATCTCTGTTATGTCGCGCGACCATTGATAGTATATGTTGAAACTTACGTGACGTCACCCATAGCGTTCTGAAATCCCGTTTTGAGGATTTGAGCAGGACTTCTCCATACTGAGCGTTTTAAACCGGATGTAACTGTCATTGGTGGAGCCTGTCACGTGACCACATCACATGGACAGAGAAGTCGCTGTGGTAGGGTGATCTGTGCAAAACTTTAACTCATAAAATAAAGTCAACAAGTGATTTATATGAAAATCAGAGTCTGGTCAAGCCAGTACGGTTCTAGACAGCTTTTCTGCTTTTCTTCACTTCCACATTGGCTTCACTTTTCACCAGCGGAGGTTGGCACTTAGCCTTGCACAAGACACACTTTGTTCCAATATGGTTCCTTCTTTTTGTATGATGGTGTCATTTAGAACTTCCCTGACTGAGGAGTTTGCAATGACTACGTTTACATGCAGTCAATATTCGGGTTAAGGTCAATATTCCGGTTTCTGAATCATTTGGAATAACCCGTTTACATGCTTAAACAGACAGAGTTACTCCTGTTTACATGATCAGGGATATCCCCATTCAAACCACAGCCACAGACGACGGCATGACTGCATTTGCACTTTATGCCACTAGGTGTGCTGTTTGCATGTTCAACCTTATTTTACACAGACACCACAGAAAAAGAAGGGCGCTGCAGGCTCTCTCTGCATGTTGTTAGAAAAAGAGTAAGCCAGCAAGACCTGGTAATATGTTTAATGATGCGATGCACCGTTTTTTTTTTCAGTAAAAGAGAAGAACTGAATGATCGTTTTGGCACATTTTATTTACTTAGTAGCAGCTAAAAGCTAAACTGTGTCACAAGTAGTTCCTGGACTCAAATGACCGAGATTCCTTGCGGGTAGACCATGCGCAGAGCAGTATTTCATGTCCCTTTCGACCGGGATATTCCGATGCGCGTTTATATGACCAGAAATTCAGGTTAGAAAAGGAGTAACCCAGGGGTAATATTCAGGTTTTTAAAAACCGGAATATGAGCATATTCAGGTTTTTGCACGTGTTTACATGGCTGTGCGCAACCGGGTTATTGCGAATATTCTGGTTAAGAAAGGGTTATTGACTGCATGTAAACGCACCCACTGTATCAGCTTTAAATGACATCATCATCTATTTTGACCTAAATATGCAAATGAGCAGCTTTGCAAATTAGATGATGATGTCATTTAGAACATTCTTGGCAACAATATATCGACTTTAAAGCAACATTGTTTCTCTTTCTTCTTTTTTTTTTACAAAAAACAAAGTGCACCACATTTATTTTTTGATCATCTTTATTTTACATTATGCACTTTCATTTAAACTATTATGACATTGGAATATGTATAAAACAACTCACCAATCAATTCAACGCAGCTTTATTTATGTAGTGCCGAGTACAACACAATCATTTCTAGAAACTTTGACAGATAAAAGCCCAACTGTTCCTCATGAGCAAGAAGACTGTGGAAAGGGAAAACTCCCTTTTAACAGGAAGAACCTTACCTAAAAAAAAGTAACTGAGTTAGTCACTGAGAATATTTTAAAAGTAACTAATCACTAGGCAAAGTAACCATTGCGTTTATTTTATTTAAAAAAAAATTTAATGTTTTAAAAAAATAAATTGGATCCCTTTTAATTGAACTTTAAGATGCATGTTCAATTAGTTTTAATTAAACTGAATATATTATTAATAATTAAATAAATGGGCTCTTTACAGAATAGATTACAAACAGGAAACTCTACATGCTCTGTCAGCGTGTGTGTGTGTGTGTGTGTGTGTGTGTGTGTGTGTGTTGTAGGATGTGCACAGAGAAGAGGAGGATGAAGAGGACGAAGAGGAGACGGGTGAAAAAACGGAAAACAAGCGTCCTGTTGCCTCAACACCCGTCCCTGGGTCACCATGGTAACGGTTGCTCTGTGACTGATGATTACATGGTTTGTTTTGAGCTCATCAAATATTCGTGTCTAATGACGGTGATGTTTTCAGGTGTGTAGTTTGGACCGGAGACGACCGTGTGTTCTTCTTCAATCCCACAATTCACCTCTCTGTGTGGGAAAAACCGGGGGAGCTGATTGGTCGAGACATCAGTCGGATCATTGAGGACCCCCCTCACAAGAGGAAAAAGTTAACCCCTGATGGTAAGTCTCTGTTTTATCCACCTGTCCCTCTTAATTTTCACCCGTCTGTCTCTCACCTGTCTGTTCCTCTCTGACACAGAGAGCAGCTCCAGCTGTCAGTCATCTGGTTTCCATGGTGAAGAAAATGATGATGGAGATAATGACCACAAGCACAAGAGGAACAGGTGAGTTTGAGGTGGTCAGAATGTTGAGTGGCCTGTGGATGCAATCAGGATGGAGCAATTTGATTGGTTGTGTCTGTCTGTGCAGGACAGAGGAGTCCCTGTCTTTAGTCCCTCATCCAGGAGAAGTGAAGCTCCTCCCCCTAGAGCTGCGGAGGTCTCACTACAGACAGATGCTGCTGGAACGAGGGGTGAGTTCTTTGTGCCATCCATCCACAGCTCCTCCCTCCAGACCATAGCTCCTCCCACTGCTCTTCAGCTACTTCACTGTCTGTGTGTGTGTGTGTGTGTGTGTGTGTGTGTGTGTGTGTTCAGGTGTCGGCCTTCTCTACCTGGGAGAAGGAGCTCCACAAGATGGTGTTTGACCCTCGATACCTGCTGCTGACGTCCGAGCAGAGGAAACAGGTCCGAACTGCAGCGTTCTCATTCGATTTGAAGTATGTGGTGTGTCACTTCTTTGACGCAGTGTGTGTTTTTTTTAACAGGAGTTTGAGCAGTTTGTGAAGAGCAGAATGAAAGAGGAGTACAAAGAGAAGAGGACCAAACTGCAGAAGGCTCGAGAAGATTTCAAGCTGCTTCTGGAGGAGTCAAAGATCACCAGCAGGTCATCTTTGTCCCTGTGTGTGTGTGTGTGTGTGTGTGTGTGTGTGTGTGTGTGTGTGTGTGTGTGTGTGTGTGTGTGTGTGTGTGTGTGTGTGTGTGTGTTTGTGTGGTTATTCATTTAATGATTTGTGAGGGACTACGAGCTTGATTTCTTTCTCTGCAGGTGGACTTTTAAGGAGTTTTGTGTTCGTTTCCATGGCGACCAACGCTTCAGTGCCCTGAACAGGAGGAAGGAACAGGAAATGCTTTTCAGCCAACACCTCACGTCATTAAAGAGGCGGGACAAAGAGAACAGAGCCCGGCTAAGGAAGATGAGATGAGAGCCCCGTGGACCCTCCTGACCCCCCCACAGACCTCAGACCTGAACCTGACCCGGGACCACATCCCGAGAGCTCCTGGACTCTGTTTTATACGAACTGAAGTAGACCAGAACCGACCGAGTCGGAGTCACATGTTTAAACCGCTGAACCAACTCGATATACCTGTTATATCTGTTTAACTAGTTGCACAGGTTAACCTAGTTCTGCTGTTTGAACTAGTTGTACTGATCAAACTGTTGATGTGTGTTTCTGTGGCTGCAGGTACTGTTACTTGGTGCAGCAGATTCATTCATTCATTCATTCATTCATTCATTCTCAGGCTCATAAGATGAGAGAAGATATAATGAAGAACCACTCAGAAAAATCACTCCAACATTCACTCTGTCATACTTTGACTTCAGAGCTTCACTTTATCATATGTTCTCAGTCATACATTCATTCTGTCATGCCTTCACTGTGTCACACTGTCACTCTACACCGTGTTCTCTTTGTCGCACGTTCACTCTGTCACATGTTCACTCTGTCATATGTTTACTTTGAATGCACTTTGCACCTACCTGTACTATATTACCCATGATTCTCTGTCATAGGCTGCTCATAATCGAGTGAACGGACAATCCAATTGGCCCTGCCCCTGATTCACCCTCATATGTGTGTGTTTGACAATGTGTCAATAAGCCCCTCCCCCTCACCCATCAGCATAGTGGGCTGTGATTGGACGGATTTGGTGTCCTCCTGTTCTCATTGGATGTTTTTTGGTGTCCTGACGTCTCATTGGCCGGTGTTCGTGTTGAAGTATTTGTTTCATTGGCAATTATTCATGAAGTGTTTACAGATTAAAGTGTTTAAATGTGTGTGAGAGAGAGTTTTCTTGATCATTCAGAAAATACTCTGAGCGTACATCATATGTGAGGGAGCCTTTACACACTTACACACGTGTGTGTGTGTGTGTGTGTGTGTGTGTGTGTGTGTGTGTGTGTGTCCATGCACAGCTCTTGTGATCAGAGCAAATACCTTCTATCTGATGATTTCTACATTGTAATCATGGACACTTTCTAGAATTCCAGAACTCTTGCAAGTTGTATGACTCACATGTACAACTTTCACAAGAACTCACAATCAGACAAACAGATGGCATAAACTGTGTGCATCAACCTTACGAGACGGAGTGAGAGTGACTCAGCTCTGTCTTTGGACCAACAAGACCACCTTCCTCTGCTCCGCCAGATGAGGCCCTCATCTGAGACCAAGAGGACAAACGATCCCCAGGACAGCAGAGCAGCCAAAGTACCCCAAATGAAATTAACACCTCTCTGAAGCCAGGAGATCTGACAGAACTACAAAGGTACTTTATGTTTAAAATTGTACTCAGAAATCCATATTAAAGTACTCCTATACTACTCTTTAACTTCTCTGAGATAAAGATAAGATTACTTTCAGAGTGCTGCTGTCAAGATGTTTTCTAAAGGGCTGCGACTCAAGACCAGAGCATCCCAAGACCAAAAGCTGAAGGAGCAGAGATAGAGTCAAGACCAAGGCCAGAGCATCCCAAGACCAAGACTTAAAGGGGTCAGACCAAGACCAGAAAATCCCGAAACCCAGACCTTAAGGGTAAGAGAATGAGTCAAGACCAAGACCAGAGCAACCCAAGACCAAGACCATAAAGGGCTAGGACGAAGTCAAGACCCAGACCAGAGTATCCCAACATCAAGACTTCTAGGATCACCACCAAATCAAGACCAAGACCAAAGCACCCCAAAGCCAAGACATTAAGGGGCAAAACCGAGTCAAGATAAGACTTTAAGGGGAAGAGACCGAGTCAAAACCGAGGCCAAAAACCAAGATATTTAGGGTCGACACCAAGTCAAGAAGACCAGCCCACCCCAAACCCAAGAAGTCAAGAGCAACACTAGAGTCTCCAAGACTGAGGCAAAACCAAGATTTTAAGGGACTGAGACAGATTCAGGACCACATCGTGTTGTGTTGTGTTGAAGGTGAAGGTCCAGCAGAGGGAGACAAAGCGGTGATGGTGAGTTTTCACAGCTGAAGGATGCTGGGAGGAGAGGATGGGGGAGGCATGGGGGAGGAGGGGAGGAGATGACGCCAGCAGAGGCTGCAGAGATGCTAACAGCACCGACTCTCTCTGACAGGAGCTAACTGCTAAATGCTGCAGACACACAGAGGCGGGGAGGGACAGACAGGGCGAGACACGGGGGGGACAGGCAGAGGGGGGAGACACGGGGAGGGACAGACACACAGCGAGGCCGGGGGAGGCAGCTCTGATGCTGACAGCACACACACTCAGCTGCAGTGAAGCTAACTGCTGGTAGCATGCTGTAGAGAGGAGGCTAAAGCTCCTGACACACACACACACACACACACACACACACACACACACACATGCAGTGTCCAAGGCTTCCAATTGGATGGTAAGTAATCTATGTGTGTGTGTGTGTGTGTGTGAGTGAGAGAGAGAGAGAGAGTGTATGTGTGTGTGTTTGTGTGTGTGCGTGCGTGCGTGCCCGTGTGTGACAGCTGCTGAGTGTTGATGTTGCCGTGGAAACAGTCATGTATCACACATGTAGTTGCATCTGAGTGTTGCCGTGTGTTCATGTTGTGCATTCGTATGTCGTTGTCTGTGTGTAGCGGTGTTTTCTTGTTGTGTGTGTCTGTCTTGTTGTGTCTTTATCCTGTGTCTAGTTGTGTGAGTGTTGATGTGTCTCTGTGTGTAGCTGTGTGTTCATAGTGTGTGTAGTTGTATGTTCTTTCTGTGCAGATGTGTCTTCATGCTGTGTGTAGTTGTGTGTCTTCATGTTGTGTGTCTTTGTGCACAGGTGCAGATGTAGTCAGCGCTCAGGTTGACGGACAGCTGAGGGGGCGGAGCCTGCAGTCGGGGATGTCGAAGCGGGGAACGGGGGCGCGGGGTAAGGGCGAGCGACCCGACGCCATGGCGACCCTTCAAGCAGCCAATGAGGAGCTGAGAGCCAAACTGACGGACATCCAGATCGAACTGCAGCAGGAGAAGAACAAGGTGAGCACTGCATCTCCCAGAATGCACCTGTGGCCGCCGCGCACGTCCTGACTGCCCACCTGCCTCAGGTGAGCCGTCTGGAGAGGGAGCACAGTCAAGAGCTGAGGGCGGAGCATCACCGGGCGACGGTCGCCGTGACGGAGCTGAAGACCAAACTACACCAGGAGAAGCAGAAGGAGCTGGCCGTGACCAGGGAGACGTTGCTACGGCAACATGAGATGGAGCTCATGAGGGTCATCAAGATCAAAGATGGGGAGATCCAACGTCTGAACGGGCTGGTGGTGACGCTGCGGGACGGCTCCACTGACAAGGTCTGCGTCCATTCATTCATTCATTCATTCATTCATGGAAGGAGCAGCAGTAGGACATCTCAGAATCTGTCCCCGACCTCCAGGTGAGGAGCGCCCTGCTGGCGGAGGTGGAGGAGGCGCGGAGGAGCTGGGAGGCGGAGCGCTGTCGATTTCAGCAGGAGGTGCAGGAGCTGCGGGGGGCCAAGAAGAGCGCCGAGGAGGCGCTGGCGGCCGCCCAGCAGGCGTCCCAGGCCCGGGCGTCCGAGCTCCGCTCCGCCCACCACCAGCACCAGGAGGAGCTCAACCGCACCAAGAGGGACTGTGAGAGGGAGGTCCGCCGCCTGGTACGCCCCCGCGTCGGCACGCATCCACGCACCAAAACACACATGGTGTACAAACACGTCCAGACGTGAAAACAACACACATAAACGCACGAAAACAGGCGTTAACCATCGTCGACATGCACACCACAACACGTGTAAACACAGCCGCATATAAACACGTCACAGTTGGAAAAACATGTCACGTGTAAACATGTTACATGGAAACACATCAGTGCTCGTACACACAGAACAAATCGACACATGGCAACTCAGGAATCTGTGAACACACAGATCACACACTGCCTCTGGGAGGTTTCATACTGCAGAAAGTAATGACCAATGTACCATGACTTTTTTTAACAAGTTGCTTAAAAATCTTTTCAATACCAAAATGAAAACAGATTTGCACAAACTCGTGTAAAGATGTCTAATGTTGGCCCTTCGTGGGCTGCACTCTGATCACTGAGTCTGTGTGGAGACGTCTCACACCAACACATCTTCAGTCTCCTTTCCTTCTTCCAAATAGTTCTGCTCTCTGTAGGTTTCTCAGCTTCTGCCTTTGAGGTCCAGATACAACTCTGGATCTTATCTAAATCTGAATGTCTAAATCTGAGTTTTGGCTGGAGAACATTCACCCCGCTGTCTTTGAAACCCTCCCCTGAGCTTTAAAAGTGTTTTGAATGCCAGTTTTACACGACAGTGTTGTTCAGAGCCACTGAAAACACACATAATAACAATCCAGCTTCATTGTCTGTCCGTACTAAATGCCGATAGTGTATCTGTGTGCTTGTGTGTGTGGTTGTATTTCAAAAACAAGCAAACAGCGCCAGCTTCTGGCCCGACGTACTGAATACATCATTTTCAGTTTTTCCACGTTTCCGTGTAAATGGACAACATTTTTAAAACGTTTGTGAAACGTTGAATTTTCACTTCATTCACAGACTGAATCTGCTTATCCTCCAGAGTTCAGTGATATTTTACATTTACGTACTGATTATATTCGATGTGATTGATTGCCTGCACTGTGTTCATGTTATCTTCATGTTCGGGGAAGCGTCCCCGCTGCATGATGCTACCTCCACCGTGCTTCACAGTGGAGTGTTTGTGGCGATGCGTTTGCCAAACAGCATCCAGTCTGAGTCAAAAAAGCTGAATTTCAGACTGATCCAAAGAACCTTCATCCGGCGGAGTCGTCTACAAGCATTTGGGTGAATTCCAGCTCCTTTCAGCAGTGGCTTTTTCTGTGTCGCTCTCCCAGACAGCTTCGAATGGAGAGAGACTGACCAGCCGCTGCTGTGTTTACAGCCTCTCCCCTCTGAGCCATTAGAGCTCTAATCCACTTCAGAGTGGTTGTTGGGGTCCTGGCGGTCTCCCTCAGCAGTCCTCTTCCTGCCAGCCTCTCCGTTTATGAGAAATCTGTTTTCACTTTGACGTGAAAGAAAAATATACTGACGACGATTTCATCTGTGCAAAGGGTGAATATGTTTGTAGGCATTGTATGTGAACACATGAATAGAGGAAAACATGTAAGCATCAGATCAGCGCGTCCCTGCCATGCTGGTTGTGATAAAACATCGCGCTCTGACTCATGCGGCTCCGTGCTGCCGTGGATGAATACATGATTGTGTTGTGCACACATGAGGGACAGCGGTGCAGACGGGGCGCCGTGGGAGTGAGACCGAGGCTGGTACCGCACTGACAGACCGCACTCTGTTTCACTCTGACTCACACGCCGGCTCGATGAACCGCAAGCGAGCATCGAACCGTGGAACAGGTGGGACTCACCTGAGCTGCAGCTCCATGTGTTTGATTTCACGCTCAGGAGGAGACGCAGCTCCAAATCTGATGTTACTGCTGACAGGACCCCCCACCCCCTGTCTGAATGAGCCCGTCTTACCTGTCTGTAACCTCCCCACCCCCTCTCTGAATGACCCGTCTCATCTGCCTCTGTGAACCCTTCACCTCTCTGTATAACCTCTGTTTTATCTATCCTCTCCTTTCTCTGTCTCTCACCTGCTTGTCTGCTTTCTTAACTGTCTGTCTATGTCTCACCTGCCCGAGAGTCTCACCTGCCTGTCTCACCTGTCTGTGCAGATGGATGAGATAAAGCTGAAGGACAGGGCCGTGTCCGTTTTGGATAAGGCCTTGGGGCTGCAGGCAGGCCACGCCCACCGCCTGCAGCTGCAGACTCAGGCTGCCGAGCAGCAAATCGCAGCAATGAGAGATGCTCAGAGGGCAGGACTAAACCACCCCTCCCCAAACTCCACCAATAACAACGCTCCTCACATTGTAAGACCCGCCTCTTCCTGCATGCCCTAACTGCATGAGAATAACCCCCTCTCCAATTCTATTCTGAAAGGTCACAGCGATGCTCCTTTAGTTTGAAAGATCTCAGCAGAAGTCTGACGAGATGAGCTCCAGTTTTGTGTTTGTGTGACCGTCGACTGTGGTGGGCCACTGTGCCCTCAGCTCGTACTGTCAGGCTCACTCTCACTCATCACGCATTCTCAGGTAACTATGGTGACCTTTCAGATATCATCAGGCTCCGCCTTTTTCAGACTCATGTTGTCATCCTCATGGCCGCTGCCCGACCCCCATGCTAACACGACATTCCCACAATCCTCTGATTGCTCCCTAATTCGTGACATATGACTCAGCAAATCGATTCAAGTCAAGTCAGATTTAGTTAAATAGAACCAAATACAACACAGTTAAAACCATGACAGTGGACGTCAATGCAGTGTTTCCTAATAATATACTCTACAGGAAGCACGTGTAATGTGAAAAATATGGGTCTGAATAAAGAACCCTGTGGAGCTCCATGGTTAATTATAGTCTGAGCTGAAGAGTCGTCATTAGCACAAATAAAGTGAAATCTGTTTGATAAATATGATTAAAAAACCGGTTTGATTCCTGTAATCCTGATACGTTCTTGTCTGAACTGGGATGTTATGAGCAGAAGTATCAAATGCAAGACTGAGCTTTAACAGGACGAGAACAGAAACAAGTCAACACAATCCGCTATCAGAGTCTGAACTGCATTACCCAGCATGCCTGGGTAGCATGCCGTAGGGGGGTGTCTCTAAGCCTTTCGGAGGTGGGTTAAATGAACCCTCCACTGTGACTTGCAGGTGTGTTTTGGTGCTCTGCGATTGGAGCTCTGTGATTGGCTGTTGGTCTTCTGTCTCAGTCTCAGGAGGAGCGCGACACGCGAAGGTTTCAGCTGAAGATTGCAGAGCTGAGCGCCGTTGTCCGGAAACTGGAGGACCGCAATGCCCTGCTGTCCGAGGAACGCAATGAGCTGGTACACACACACACAAACACACACACACACACACACACACACACACACACACACTCACGGAAATAGTTCTGTGCTCTGGTTTCTTCACTGGGTGTTTTGGTTGTAATTCATGCCAGATCCTCTAGAGGCGCTCTCACTCCTGGTTTTTCCGACAGTTATTTTCTTGGCAATGAAGTAATTTTTGTTTGTGTGTGTGTTGGTGTGTTTGTGTGTGTTTTCTGCAGCTGAAGCGTCTCCGAGAGGCTGAGAGTCAGTTTCTTCCTCTTCTGGACAAAAACAAACGTCTGAGCCGGAAAAACGAAGAACTCGCTCTCGCGCTGCGTCGCCTCGACAACAAGCTCCGCTTCGTCACCCAGGAGAACCTGGAGATGGTAACTTTGGTAACCTCCGACTCCACCAACACACTTACACACAGTCGGAGTCAGAGTTGCATGTAACACACAGCATGCAGTTCCAGCTTTCACCTGCAGGAGTCGGCAGTGTAAATTCGGACCAATGTTCAGACGTCACTGAAAGCAGACTATTGTCGAGATAGAATAAGCGTCGAGAGGACTGTAGAGTGACAGTGTTGCCATGGTAACCGCGACATGTGTTGCGCCCACAGCGGAGACCGAGTTCGTTAAACGACCTCGATCGCAGCCACTCCTCCAGTTACCATGGCTACAGCCAAGATGCACGGGAGATGGAGTTTCTCCGCTTACAAGTGATGGAACAGCAACACATCATCGAAGACCTGTCCAAGGTAGAACTACAACCACAAACTACTGCCTGTACCTCTACCATCGCTACTTCTCTGACTACTGCAATAAGTCGTCCACCTGCTTTTGAAACTAGTACTGCTCCTGCATTTTCTTCTTCATAATAAATGTCATCTCTAGTATTCTGAAAGATAAACACTGGTTGTGTTTTCAGGCTCTGGAGACAGCTGGTTACGTGAAGAACGTTATTGTAAGTAGTACTACTGTGAAGACAATAGCAGTGTAGTAGACGTGTGTTGAGCTGATGACTACCACCCGGTGATGGCACACAGCTGTAGCTGGTCCTCTTAGCTGTTCAGGGGTAGTTATTAGGTGGGGGCTGTTAGTAGGTTTAGCGAACAGTGTATCGAAGGCCGCCATCGGGACATGTTGTTGCTGTCCGTCCTGTAGGAGAGGGACATGTTGCTGAGGTACCGGCGGCAGGAGACGGTGAGGAGGAAACGAACCTTCAGAGCCTGCAGAGTGAGTCCACAACACCCGCCCGTTATCAATACTGCTAACAGACTGAAGCTTCAGGATGTAACTGATATTCACCACTATTATACACACAGTCTGTACCATTACTTCAGCTTTTTTACTGGAACCACATTAAATACTAGTTTGGATTTTGCTCCACCCACAGTGGAGATGTTCATTGTCTGAAAACTGTATCTGTTGGCTGGTTGGTTTGTTTATCTGCAGGTCATCGAGACATTCTATGGCTACGACGAGGAGGCTTCTGCAGACTCTGACGGATCGACTTTGTCGTTCCACACTGACAGAACTCCGGATACTGAACCAGACGAGGTAAACGAACACACAGCTGGATCCTGGACTGGCAGGTTCTGGTCTGTCTTGAATGGTCCTTGTTCTGGTTCAGCTGGTTTTGCTTTTATAGTTCTCTCAGTGATCCTGGTTCAGGTCTAACTGTTTTCAGTCTGATTGGGGTCGTTCAGACGGGTCTGGACCTGGTTATGCGGACTCTTTGTGACTGTGTGTGTGTGTGTGTTGCAGCTGTGTGTACGTGAAGAGGCAGAGCTTCGGTACCGTCAGCTGACTCAGGAGTACCAGGCGCTGCAGCGAGCCTACGCTCTGCTGACGGAGACCAGCGGCGGGAGCTATGACCCAGAGAAGGAGATCAAGGTGTGGCGGCTCTCAGCGATGCGGCAGTTAGTTGAGAAAACCTGAACTTATCGTACCTGATCGTACCTGATCTGACCTAACCCGACTGACTGGCCTGCTGTTTCAGACCCGAGAGCAGCTCCTGATGGAAATCAGCCGCTACCAGAGCCGGGTGGCAGACCTGGAGTCAGCGCTGACGCAGCAAGGACTGGTATTACAACAACAACAACAACAACAACAACTGACAACAACACAATGAGGACTGATAACAAAATAACATAAAGACAACAAAGACTGATAAGAAAACTCAAACAGCATCACAATGGAGATTGGTAAGATAATACAAACCACAGCTCAACAACAACACGACTCAACACAACATGACACAACGGATCGTACAGCTCGGGACTCCAGTCCAAGGAGAGGAACCACACAGTGGATCCTCTGCGTTCTGATTGGTTTCAGGGTAGAAATCGCTGCTGAAGAAACACTGGTTGTCATCAAATGACCAATGAGAGCCAGACAGAGGCAGAGCAAAGGTAGAACAAAGAACACAATGTCCAATCATGTTCCAGAAAGATCCAGACAGCAACCGGGCAGCCACGAGGAGCTCGACGCATCTCACACATGTGAGGAGGAGGTACAGGAGGAGGTGCAGGAGGTGGAGTGGAGCTCCCAGTGTTTTCATTTTATGACTGAACAGAATATAGAATGTAGAAATCTGGAGTGTAGAACATGTAGAACAAAGGTACATGGAAGCACTGAACGACAGGGTGTTCCTGACCTGATTAGGTGGTGTGTGTGTGTGTGTGTGTGTGTGTGTGTGTCACAGGATGTCCAGTGGGTGGAGGAGAAGCAGAGTCTCTATCAGAGGAATCAGGAGCTGGTGGAGAAGGTGAACTCGATGTCTCTTCACACGGTCCAACGTTTTTGTTATTTTGTGTCCTATTTTTTTGTTTTTGTTTACTGATTTTCTGAAAACACAACAAAATTGACCACAAGAAAAGAAAACCAGACGGTACATGTCAGTTCTCTCACCTGTTTTTGTTGCTGTTGTCATTTGTTGTTTTTGCGGCACAGCTGAGGCAGATGGAGGGCGAAGAGCTGCGACTGAAAAGTGACATCCAGGACGTCAAAGATCAGAATGAGCTGCTGGAGTTCAGGATCTTAGAGCTGGAGGTGACAGGCTCACAACACAACAACAACAACAACAACAACAACAACAACTCCTTCTGAACAGTCAGTCTGATTGTCTGTCTTCTCCTTCCTGCTCTATCAGGAGAGGGAGCGACGCTCCCCGGGAATGAACTTCCATCAGCTCCATTTCCCAGAAGGCCTCAGTCCTCTTCAGATCTACTGTGAAGCTGAAGGAGTCACCGTGAGCATCTGAACGCACCTTAGATACTGAATAAACACACCTGAACACACCTGTTTACACCTGTGTGTGTGTGTGTGTGTGTGTGTGTGTGTGTGTGTGTGTGTGTGTGTGTGTGTGTGTGTGTGTATGTGTGTTTGTGTGTCTTTGTCAGGACATTGTGATCAGTGAGCTGATGAAGAAGCTGGACATTCTGGGCGATAACGCCGTAAGTGTATGTTGAATTTATTTTGTACACATGTTTGTTTGTCAACATGTGCTCAACACTTTCCATTTGTCCCGAGGAGGGAACTAACTCTTTATCCGCTGATGATCTGTTTGTGTTTCGGGGAATAAACAAACAGTGTCAGATGTTTTACATGTCATTTTTGTCTCCGTTTTGATTTGCAGCTGATTTTTTTTTTTTTAATATACATGTTGTTTTCACATTTTTTTAAATGTAGAATCTGTCCAATGAGGAGCAGGTGGTGGTGATTCATGCCAGGACTGTGCTCACTCTGGCAGAAAAGGTAAATCACTCACACTGAGACTTTATCCGTGTTTGAAACCGCTTTACGTCATTTATCTTTTGATGCTGTTGCCTCTTCAGTGGCTGGAGTCCATCGAGGTGATGAAGTCGGCTCTGCAGCAGAAGATGTTGGACATCGAGAGCGAGAAGGTAAACAAACGTCAAGACGCACACCTTGAACTACACACTTCACCCAGCAGGGGGCAGAGGGATGAATAGCGTTGGCTTGAACCGGTTGCCACGGTGATGCTGTGCTGTGTTTCAGGACCTGTTCAGTAAGCAGAAGGGTTACCTGGACGAGGAGCTGGACTACAGGAAGCAGTCCATGGATCAGGCCCACAAGGTCCGTGTCAGAGGAGGGGAAGGGTCAACCGGGGTCAGGAGGTCGAGGATTATTAATATGAACCAGCGGGTGTGTCCTGTGGTCGGTGCAGAGGATCCTGGAGCTGGAGGCCATGCTGTTCGAGGCCCTGCAGCAGGAGCAGGAGTCCAGGAGGGCGGGGCTAAAGATGGAGGAGGGCGGTCTCTCCGTGACGCTGTCAGAGGACGAGAAGGAGGAGCTCAGAAGAGCCATGGACCAATGGAAACGCTCCGTCATGTGTGAGCTGAGAGAGAGAGACGCCCAGATCCTCCGAGAGAGGATGGAGCTGCTGCAACTCACGCAGCAGGTAAACAAGTAAACAACTCACGCGAACAACTGTGCAACAGGCCAGCAAGTAAAAAATAAATAAATAAAAAATCATGTAAATAAGTCAACAACACAGAAAACAGGTCCTAAACATTGTGTAAACTTTATGTTTCGCAGAGAAATAAAGACCTGGAGGAATTTATAGAAGCACAGAAACGACAGATCAAAGAGCTGGAGGAGAAGGTATACAAACATTATAATAAGCATTTATGCCGTCGCCATGACAACAGAACTCATAAACAATCTACGGGACGATAACAAAACTAATCCTTCACTGTTTCTCTGTCTTTCCATCAGTTTTTATTTCTATTTCTGTTTTTCTCGTTGGCGTTCATCCTCTGGTCCTAACGGCAGGTCAGTCTCACACACACACACACACACACACACACACACACACACACACGCTGGTCACTCACCAGGTTTAACCAGATCGTTCAGGATTTAACCAGTGTACAGGAAAGTAACCGGCCGCTCCCTGTGGTTCTTGGTTCCAGGGTCCAGCAGTTGGACTCTGGGCAGGTGGACTTGGTCCGGACCAGAACCAGGATTCAGGACTCCGAGTTTGGAACCAGCAGCTCACTGACGGAGGCCCGACGGGCCTCGCCGACGTCAGCCAATCAGAGCAGAGCGCAGCTGTCCACCGACTCTGAGCCCGCCTCTTCACACCTCACCAGAACGCCGCCGTGCCGCCTCGGAGATAACATGAGGTTTCCATGGCAACGGGCCCGAGGAACAATCGCACAGTGTGAAGTTAACCAGCTGACTGTGACCGCGTCAGACAGACATGACCGACCCATGACAGCGTTCACCCGGTGGAGAACTAGTTCGTCTGTCTTTGTTCTGATTGGCTCTCCCACCTGAAGACTGTGATGTCGCACAGGGTCAGGTTACCACGGGTAACCAGCAGCTGCTGACTGACGGTAACCGCTGAAACACTCGCCATGCCAGGAAGTCTGTGGAGTGGAAAACTAGTCAGCTGGTTCAACTAGTGAGGGAAACAAGACTCGGTTCCGGTTAAACAGGTTAAGGTGGTGAGTTAACCATGTGATGTGAGTGCAATAGCTTGGAATGAAACATTTTATCGGTTGTGGTGCTACTGACTTGTTAAGCCATTTCAGGAGGTTGAAGAACCCGGTTAAGTTATTATATAAACCAGTTGTGTTATTACGGGTGGAATAAGTTGAGCTGTTTAACCAAGCTTCAAAGGGAAAGGGGGGACGGTTCACCAGGAGGTTAACCAGCTTGTGATGCCACTGAACTGGGACCAAGTAGGACTGGTTAATTCCTGACTAGAGATGGTTAACTAAATTCACCCGTTAAAGGGTTAATCAGCCTGTTAACCAGATTCAGATGGTAAACTGAACCAGACGGAGGTGGTCAGCCCGGGTTGGGATGGTACTAGTTAACCAGGTTGAGGTAGTTCTGGTTAAACGGGGTCAGACCTCTCAGATCTTCAGCTGGAGAAAAACTGCTCCTCAGTTGTTGTTTTTTTTTTTTTTTTTTTTTTTATGGTGAAACTTTGATTCAAACCGAAACATCAAAAAGACGCCATGTTTTCTCCATCGTTTCATTTTTTTATGTTTGTTAATTTCCTTTAAAAAGTGGTTTCTTTTTTACTTTCACTTTGTACACGCTTCATGTTAAGATTCAGCTTCACTCTCTGTCTGTTTGCTCCTCCTCATCTTCCTCTCGCCTCCTCCTCCTCCTCCTCCTCCTCCTCCTCCTCCTCCTCCTTCTCTCATACCTTTATTTTCACAGATCCTATTTTTATACCCGAATGTCGTCTGAACTCATCATGACACCTGTGAATAAAACACGCTGCAATCCAGATCCAAGGTGTGTGTGTGTGTCCGTGTGTGTCCGTGTGTGTGTGTGTGTGTGTATGTGTGTGTGTGTGTGTACGTGTGGTCATCCCTTTCTTCATCCTTTTGGTGAGGATCTATCTGATGGTGGCTCCAACTAATACACAATAACTAGAACTCACAATGTCACAAAATCAGGAATTAAAACTGTTTAGGTGAACGCACACACACACACACACACACACATGCACACACAGAGTGGTTGGTTCTCTTTGTAAAAAAATCTTTATATATTTTCAATCAATGCTAATGTTAGCTGTTAGCACAAAAGTGCTCTCACTGTACTGTGTGTGTGTGTGTGTGTCCACATTAGAATTAACTGCCTGCCAACCCAGTTACTCTGCACGTGCTGACACACAGTCATGTCAGATGAGATGTGTGTGCGCGTGTGTGTGTGTGTGTGTGTGTGTGTGTGTGTGTGTGTGTGTGTGTGTGTGTGTGGGAGCAAGACTGAAATGTATTTGACAGGCTTAGAAATTCTGCACTGCAGTGACTTCAGAGCATCAGCAGCAATGAGCACTGACCTGTGTGTGTGTGTGTGTGTGTGTGTGTGTGTGCGCGCGCGTGTGTGTGCGTGTGTGTGTGTGTGTGTGTGTGTGTGAGCGTGTGCGTGTGTGTGTCCATATTTTTCTCTCCTTCAGAGTTTCATACTTGTGAGGATTCCACAGGAGCTCTTTAGATCAAGTTATAGTTAGAGGTCAAAGGTCATGGTTAAGTAAATGAGTTAATGTTCTGTTGATTAGAAGAGTTCTTGAGAAATACTCCTCGTGTGTGTGTGTGTGTGTGTGTGTGTGTGTGTGTGTGTGTGTGTGTGTGTGTCTCCTCTCTCGCTCCATTTCTTTGATCACATTGATGTTTCCTCTCAGTTTGAGGCCTCGTCTCGTCCTCGCTCTGTGACCTCCTTCCTCCTCCTCTTCCTCTTCCTCCTCCTCCTCCTCCTCCTCCTCCTCCCCAGCAGCCCCTGCTCCTGCTCGGCTCCTGCTCTGTGGACAGAGCCCTGCAGGATGTCTGAGAGGAGGTGGTGCGAGGACGACGACAGCTCCTCGCTGCTGTCCCGGCTGGGCTCCGACTCTCCTCGGCCCCGGATGAAATATGGAGGAATGTTCTGCAACATCGAGGGAGCCTTCGAGAACAAAACACTCAACTTCGAGTCGTTTAGTCCTCAGACACAGCGCCGCAAATCGACCCGGGACACGGAGGGAGGAGGAGCAGCAGGAGGAGCACAGACTGTGGTGTTTCCCTCCAGACACACTCGAGAAAACTACGGCAAGAGAGAGGTACAAAGAGTCCTGGTGGCTGTTCCATTAGACATGTTGAAGCCAGTGTACTTTGTGCTGGGTGGGCGTGGCCTCTGTACTGAACACAGTCACAGCGGGTAAGCTCCTCTGTGACCTGCAGGCCTCTGATATAGAAGCTGTATACGACCCTGGCGTCTGCAGATGGAGGACCACTAATATACCTGAATGTGGAAATATTTAAAGTTGCCCTGTGTGCATCGTGCATGTTTTCATCAAGCTCCTGGTGGCCTGAGTTCTCACCCAACTGAGACCTCTCAACACAATAGAGAGAGAGAGAGAGAGAGAGAGAGAGAGAGAGAGAGAGAGAGAGAGAGAGAGAGAGAGAGAGAGAGAGAGTATTTCTGGTCCACACTGTAGCTACATTTACAGTAAAAATTAGTAATTGTGATTTAAACCATGTTCACATTCAAGCTGACTTCTGCTCAGCAGCTGGAGACTGGCAGCCAATCAGATTGCAGGACTTTAGCATACTTCTGGGAGATTCCTTCAAAGTAAAAGCATGGGCAGAGCTGAAGCAGAGAGCTTCAGATCATTTTTCGCCCCCCTGATGATTGAGGCCATTTCCTCTACAGGATGTCTATTTGGGAAGTGGCACGAGACAAATAAACTTAATTTCTTTTCAATAATCGCTGTCTATAATATATCTCATTCTTCTTTAATTTTCTCAGAACAGTATTCCATTGCTTCGTTGCTTAGTCAGTGTTGATTCTCAGTGGCGAAAAAAAGTCTTAAGGTTTAATTTCGAGAATTAAAGCACAATAAAAGCCATTCCAAAGAGACATGACAAAGAATGTGGCGTTATTTATTTTGAAAATCCGAAGCGGAAGTGAAGCGCGAGAGCATCATCTTCAATTGACCTCTGGTGTGACGTCACTCGTGACGGGAACAATAGCCGTTTGAGCGCGTGAGAGTGGATCAATCAGCTGATCACGGATCGATCAGGATGTCGTTTCAGCCCAAGAAGAGCAGCGCGAGACCCGCGGTAGGTCCAACCCGAGCCGAGCCGAACCGGGCCGAGCCGGGAGCACCGGGCCGGTGATGCTGCAGGCTCCGCCCGTCAATCACCACGCGGAGGCTGAAGGAGGGGAGCCGGGCCGGGCCGGGCCGGGCCGAGCCGGGCAGACCCGACAGGTCTCGGCTGCTGTCCACTCGGTTCTGCTCGGTTCGGCCCGGTTCGGGTTTGCAGGTCTGAAGATGCATTGACTCTTTTTTTCCCCCCCAGTATTTCCTTTTATTTTTATTTTTTCAAGGAGGCTAAGGTTATTAGAAGCCTCAGTAAAAATCAGGCTAAAGAATCCCAGACAGTACCGGTTCTCCTGACCCGGTCCAGACTGCGGTCATGACCGGAGGACCGTCTGAATGACAGGTGGGCGTGGTCCGGCAGGAGACCGGACCACTGGCTGAATGTAGATCTGCTCACCGGCCTGATGCAGCCGGAGGCAGGTTACAGTCTGACAGGACAGCATCTCCTCTCAGACCTGCAGCGCGTTTCCACCATTAAACTAACCCCAAACACCTGTTTTTACAGTGTGGTCTTTAAAATACAGCAGGAAACCCACCGGGACAGGTTGAAGGAAGCAACATCCATCCATTCATCCATCCGTTCAATTCCTACACCACAGTCATGTGGCGCTGAATCCTTCCCAGTTAACTATTCACACCTGGAGGCCATTTATGTTCACCTCACACGTTTGGAAAAATCGTGAAAAAGCCTGAAAAATCCCCACAACACTGCCTCTCCAGGCTACTCACACTGGAAATTTCACTTTTTTTTTTTTTTTTATTTCACCTCCAAGTTAATACTGGAGAAAATGTCAAAGGTCACAATGTTACACTGAATTGCTTGCAGCTGTTCTACAGATGTGAGGGGCAAGGCAGATGGAGGTTACTGCAGGGACACTCCCCTTATCCCAGAATCCTCTCTGGCTGTCTGTTTCCAGGGCGACCGTCTGATCATCAAAGGAGGGAAGGTGGTGAACGACGACCAGTCGTTCTATGCTGATGTTTATATTGAGGACGGAACAATCAAGTAAATACTCTTCTCAGTGATCAAGCATAAATTTTCAAGTATTTTTGAAGTTTGAACTTTGACCCCCAGCTGACCTGTTTGTCCTCTTCAGGCAGATTGGAGAGAACCTCATCATCCCGGCCGGCGTGAGAACTGTGGATGCTTATGGTCAGCTGGTCATCCCGGGAGGAATCGACGCCAACACCAACCTGCACGCGCCCCAGAAGGGCCTGAACCCCACCGATGACTTCTACCATGGAACCAGAGCGGCCCTGGCAGGAGGGACCACCACCATCAGTCAGTACCAGCAACCTACAGAACCCTGATCAGTCACAACCAGCAACCTACAGAACCACATCGGTTCTGTCACGGTCTCATGTTCCGTGTGTTTACAGTCGACCACGTGCTGGTGGAACCGGGGACCAGTTTGCTGTCAGTGTTTGACCAGTGGAAGGAGACGGCGGAGCAGACGGCGTGCTGCGACTTCTCGCTGCACCTGGACATCACGCGATGGCATGACGGGCTGTACGAGGAGCTGGAGACGCTGGTCAAAGACAAAGGTCCGACCTTCAGGCACCACTGCAGCCCGCCGCGTCCTGCTGAGGAGTAACTGCAGCACTCTGTGTTTCAGGGGTGAACTCCTTCCTCTTCTTCATGGCATACAAAGATAAATACCAGAGCTCCGACTCTCAGGTCAACTCTCTCTTCTTTATTTGTGCTTTTGTTTGCTTGTTTGTCTGTTTAATTGACCTTGATCTGTTTTTGTTTCTTTTTTGCTTAGCTCTATGAGGCGTTCGGGATCCTCAGAGATCTCGGAGCCATCGCACAGGTGCACGCCGAGAACGGCGACATCATAGACGAGGTAGAACTGATTGACCAGTGAGGCTGGAAGCTTCCGACGTCTTTTCCTTCTGTCCACCTGAAATAGTTTGGTTGTGTTACAGGAGCAGAAGAAACTTCTCGCTATCGGCATCACTGGACCTGAAGGCCACGTTTTATCACACCCTGAAGAGGTGTGTACACCTGTAGCAAACACCCGAAAGACAGCTTGCAACACACCTGTAACACACATCTGTTCCACACGCCCGTTACAGGGCTCTGGTTGTATTTACTCAGATCAGTTCAGTAATCCAAATGATTGGAAGTAACTGTATTGTGTGTGTGTGTGTGTGTGTGTGTGTGTGTGTGTGTTTCAGGTGGAGACTGAGGCTGTGTATCGAGCCATCACCATCGCTAAACAAGCTAACTGCCCGCTGTACGTAACCAAGGTGATGAGCAAATCTGCTGCCGACGTCATCGCCAAGTCCCGCAAGAAAGGTGAGATCAGATATATACTCGTACATGCCTCTAAAAAAAAAAAGTCAGATTTTTTCAGTAACAAACTGCTGCTTGACTGTATTTGAATCTGTGAGGATGGCCTTTAACCTTTTAATCCAAAATGGCAACAGGACAGAGGTGATTGATGTGACTCCCTCGGTAGATCTTGGTGCTGTGACTCAGAATGCCAGCCCCACCATGACCACAAACAAAATGCTCGACAATCACACTGAGGCGGTTGAATCAAGATCGTTTCTTTTGAGGCACCTCTTGTCCTTCTTTTTGAGCACCTTGTAAGTTGCTGACAGTGTGTGAGCTGCTGATTTTTTGTATTGTTTGTACTTGTTTTTCATTTTTGTCATCAATGTATTTTATTTGTCTTTTCAGGTTTTCATTGTGCCGTTTATTTTGCGTACAGTACTTTTGCTCCCTGCGTTTGTTTGAAAGAGCTTCATGATTTAAAGATGGATTGGACATTTTCGTCATCACCGTCACCATCGTCATCATCAGACTCATCATCATCATCATCATCATCATCGCTTCTAATGAATTGGACCCTCAGTAACAGTCTGCAGCAGTTTGTTTCCAGATCCAGTCCTGGATCCTTCTGAACCAAGACCATGATCAGGTTCCAGCTTTACCAAACCACATTCTACATCGTCAGAACAAATTCCACTTTCAAATCTGTCAAGTTTATGTTCTGTCAAGCCATGTTCTACCTCTGTCATATCAGGGTCTAGTTTTACCAGACCTTGTACTCTCTCTGTTGGATCAGGTTCTACCTCTTTCAGACCATGTTCTGTTTCTGTTTGGCCAGTTTTCCTTGTTCATCAAACCAGGCTCCACCTAAATTAAAATATATTCCATCATCATCTGATCACAGTGAACCCATGGTTCCCCAGTTCTGGTCTTTGGGTCAATAAGATGGTTCCACTTGGTTCCGGTACTGGTGTCTGAACAGGAGCATGTGTCTGATATGATTATTGGGTCTCTAATTGTTTGTGTTGTCTCTTGTTGTCCTGTTTCTGTCCTAAGGTGTGGTGGTGTACGGGGAACCAATCACAGCCAGTCTGGCTACTGACGGCTCGCACTATTGGTCCAAAGACTGGGCCACAGCTGCTGCTTTTGTCATGAGCCCACCCCTCAACCCAGACCCCTCCACTCCTCAGTACCTGACTTCTCTGTTAGCCTGGTCAGTAGTTCCTCTCTGCTAGCCTGATTGGGCCTGGTTGGTGTTTATAGGTCTGTTAATGTGACTGTGTGAAGCGTTGTGTTCCAGTGGAGACCTGCAGGTGGTGTCCAGTGCTCAGGCCAGTTTCAGCACAGCTCAGAAAGCCGTTGGGAAAGATGACTTTACTTTGATTCCGGAAGGAACAAATGGCATCGAGGAGAGGATGTCGGTGGTGTGGGACCGAGCTGTGGTGAGTTTTTTCCTCTGAATCTGAAGACGTTTCAGTGTCCATCACTCTTTATGTTTCACCTTGTCTGTCTCTCTGAAGTCCACAGGCAAAATGGATGAGAATGAGTTTGTTGCCGTGACGAGTACCAACGCTGCCAAACTCTTCAACATTTACCCTCGTAAAGGTAACGTCCTTCAGGCTGGCCTCGAGGACTGGACCAGTCCTTGATGCAGGTCTGAGGCTGATGTTTGTGTCCTCTGTATGTTCAGGGCGGATCGCCGTGGGATCAGATGCTGATGTTGTCATCTGGAACCCAAAGGAGGCTCGGACCGTCTCGGCACAGTCTCACAACTTGGTAACTGCAGGGCCACCTTGTCCAGCGTAGCTGTCCCGTCACTCAGCGCTGACCTGCAGTCTCCGGTCCCTTGTGTGTGTAGACACTGGAGGTGAACATCCTGGAGGGTCAGGAGCTTCGTGGTCAGGCCACGGTGGTGATTAGCAGCGGTCGTGTCGTTCTGGAGGACGGAAGCCTCAATGTGACCGAAGGTTCAGGACGCTTCGTCCCCAGGAAGGCTTTCCCAGACGCCGTCTACAGGAGGATTAAAGCCCGCAGCAAGGTAACCAACCAGCTGATACCGGTCGACCTGTCCGCGATTAGGAGGAAACTGGCTCAAGACGTAGGGATCAGCTTGGTCAATGGGTTCAGAGATTCTGGTGTCTTCAAATGGTTTGGTGGTTTGGTTTCAGATGGCGGAGGCTCGCGGTGTCCCGCGTGGAAACTATGATGGTCCGGTCCACGATGTCATCAGTATGACCAAGTCAGTCCCGCCCACTCCCACTACCAGGGGACCCCCCTGTCCAAAGACCCAGTCTGGCCCCAGGAACCTGCACCAATCCGGGTTCACCCTGGCAGGTGAGCTTCTCCACAGTGTTTGATTGACAGCTGGTGATGGACAAAGGTGACTAAGACGTGTTTTGTGTGCAGGAGCTCAGATCGATGACCACATTCCACGGCGTTCCACTCAGAGGATCGTTGCACCCCCTGGTGGCCGTTCCAACATCACATCTCTGTCCTAAAACTAGCGGAATCGGAATGTCTTCAGACAACTTGAACCGTGAAACCCGCAACAGTGATAACCTGCAAACACCAGTTAACCCCAAATTCTCAACTCTTAAACTGAAGTAATGAAAACTAAACACTGTAGTAAACCAAACTTTCTCCTCACAAATACTGCAACACAAGTTCAAACCGACAATGGGAATTAAACCCTATGACTAGCATTACTATCTGTGCTAACAGTACTTCTTCCAGTTCTTCATCCTGGAACCATACATTACTTTTGAATCTTATAACTAGTACTTCAGCTAGTATCGAATGTTAAGACAATAGTCCAAGAGTTTGCCCCTACAGTGTTCCCGTCAACTACTACTGAATGTTCTAACTCGTTCTCCGCCTACTACAGCATTACTTTAACTAGTACTGAATGTTCTGTTCATCCTGTCAACTCCCATAAACCAGTAGTCCCTGTGCCTGTAGTAGTACCAGTAATAGTAGTGTTAGTAAAAATAAATCTGAGTACTTCATCTGAAAGAAGATTCACCCGTAGTTTGAAGTACGTTGAGTTGACACTGGTCTTCTGTCAGCTGTTGCGAGCTCTAGGGTGATCTTAGGTGTTTCCTCATGAAATGCACTCACTCATTCATCATGTTTGTTGTAAATTGTCCTTGTATTGATGTGACTCTGTGCTACTTCAAGTTCTACTGAAGTTTTTATACCTGAACAATTCACTCATCTGAATCACTTAAACCTCCAGACTCTCAAAGTGATGAATTCAATCTCATCAGGACCTCCTGGCTTCTGGTCCAGGCCCATCAGGATCTCCTGGGTTCTGGATCAGTTCCTCATTAGTCATTTCAAGTTCCATCCAAGAATCAGATTTAAATGGTGCTAATCTATCCAGTTGTAGCCTGCAAGTAGCAAAACCTTGAAAAGCTCCATGAGACCAGATCCAGATCCATCAGACCAGATTCTAGACCCACCAGACCAGATCCATCAGACCAGGTTCTACATCCATCCAACTGAACCCACATCTATCCACAATGATAGCATGCAGTAAGTGGGTGACCTCTGACCTTTGGTCAGTTTTGACCTTGAGAGTACATGGACTCGAGCTGTGATGTCACAGCCGCAGACTCCGCCCCTTCATTCCCGGAAACCTCTGGTTTTTAACATTTGTTTGTAAAGAATTCACAATCATTTTGTATTTTTTACAGTTTTTTGTACTTTGTTAGTATGTTGACTACGTATGCATCAGTGTTCGCAGTGTCTGTGCTGCGGCGGCCATGTTGGGCCCAGAGTCACTTTTAACAATTGATTCCACTCTGGGCAAGAAGTATATACCAATAACCACCAGCTGTTCAGTGACAGTCTCCTGTTGAGACACACATCCTGGAAACGGAATAAACTACTAGCTTAGCATACATTTTGGAAACAAAGCAAACTGCTTTGTGTGAACTAAGTATGAATCTTGGAAATGCAATAAACTGCCAGCGTAGCATGAAGCCTTTAAGTAGAATGAAATGCTAACCCAAGTTAGCATGAATCTTGGAAATGAAGAGAACTATTAGCTTAGTGGTTTAGTTTAATGTTAATTCTGAAAAAGACCTCTTACCTGAGTTTTGTGTAAATGAAGTGAAGGCTTTTAAAAGGAGAGAACAGTGGCATCCCAAATGGACACATCCCAAATGGACAGGTCCCAAATGTTAATAAACCAACACAATACAGTACAGAGTGCTTCTTTTTCTATATGTAATCTGCAATACAAGAGCAGATAAACACCTTAGAGAGGTGGAAAAATTGCCTAAAAATGCAGGCACCCAAGGTGCAAGACAGATAATTTTTGATTTATGTGCAACGTAACCAGAAATATGCAAAAGCACAAAAAAACAACAACAAAAAAAAAACAAAAACAAAAGTAAGCTAAAGTGACGTCTGTCTGTGGGCCGAGGCAGTGTAACACGTTGCTGTCTGGCGAAAGAGTCAATTCTAGGTCTCTACAAAATGAGGTTGTTTTCTCGAGATAATGAGGTAATTTATTTTATAATGTAACCAACTTTGTTTTCTTGAGAAAATGAGAAAAATAACTTTAGATTTCAAGAAAACCACTTAAATTAACTTGTTATCACAGCAAATCATGGAAATGAAGTATTTAATCGTGTCCTTTTAGGGCTTCCATAGTAATGGGCCTTTAAATCCAACAATTCTGCATCATAAAAATGAAATACAACAATTTTTTTTACCAGAATTTGTCATGAACTGCATCTCTTATGAATGGGTGCGTCTATCTGGGATGTGTCCATTTGGGTTAAACTTGAGGGACGTGTTAGCTTAGCTTAGCATGAGGACTGAAAACAGAAGGTAGAACACTTTGGCTCCAACATGGCTGCTGTGCCCCTGTGCTCAGTGGTTTTTTTCCTCAGACGCTCAGGAGCCAGATGGAGGATGCGATCTCTGATTGGCTGATGGTGCATCTGACGTCGATGTCTGTGAATGTGAAATTTTTCCCGGTTGTGAGCTGCATGAATAAAGAAAAAGTCTTAACAAATGTCCAAACTTCATTCTTTGAATTGACAGTATTCATTCATAAAAACATTCTGTCTATTCATGGTAGTGTTACACGTTTTTGAAAAGAACCACTCCTCCACCGAGGAGGTTCTGTGGTTGAACATGCTTTTAACCATTTCATGATAAGGTTTCAAATAAAATGTCTGCACTGTCTATCCTGATGGACCCACCCAGTGAGTTAATCAATATGTATCAGCTGTGACTCAACTACGCTCCCATGTTCAACACTGAAATCCGTTTGAAGATGATCCAACATGGAAAAAGGTTCTGGATATTAAATAATAAGTCATAAGTCTCAAAAATGTGGTCCTGAGACCAGTCTGGACCAAGACCTCTCTCAAGGACTGCTGCACTGGTCCTGATCGTCTTCTGATGGAGCATCTTTGAACATTTTTCCTCACATCAGAGTGAAGGTAATGCTTGAACTCTTGGAAAATTATAAGAATAAAAAATATTGATACTCAGTGAACTTGATCATTATACTGAAAACTATATTTAACATTTGTTTTAATGTAGTTTTTAAAACAACACATTTTCTTTTAAAACTCTTCAAAACAAATGAAGCTTTTCAATGAATTATTTCTGTTTCACAAATTTGTCCTGACATATTTTCCTACATGTTTCTTAAATTGCTTTTGAGTAAAATTCAATGATTCTGTTTGTTTGTTTGCTTTTTTTGTGCTGTACTGCTCCAAACCTGGAAAACCTTTTGTTCAATTATTCAATAAAGTTGATCACTGGTGAGGCCACGTGCTCATAAAGCACCTGATTCGGACAGGTGTGTCCAGAAGTGAAGTGGAGGAGGACACAGTCACCAGCAGCTCCTCCGGGTAACGGCTCATTTGTCCATGTTGCAGCTCAGGTTTTTGTGGAAGTTATCAACAATATTAAAGCAGCAGCTTTGTTTTGAAATTGTAAACTGGAAGAGAGATTTTATTCGCCGTCCTTTCAGAGGTGATAGTGAGGTCTGGGCAGCAGAGTGAAAAAAGAGGATGAAACATAGGTCATGTTAAGTTAACAAAGTTTGCAAAGAAACAAAGTGAGCCTGGATTAACCTGGTTTGGGGTTGATTGAGGGTGAACAGTGTGCCTTGTGCTCAGGATCACCGGTGATGGCTCGGCTTCCTCTGCTGGAGGAGCTGCAGGCTTTGCTCCTCCACAGACTGCAGCTGGAGGACAATAATGCCAACTGTGAGATGGGTGAGGACACACAACTACACGTGAAATACACTTTTCTGCTGGCTGGAAGTTTGACATTTCTTTCTGCTGTATATGTCAGCTGGTTGAACAGCAGGGGGCGCTGTCACTCACCAACTGTTTGTGTGTTTTTGGCATTGTGTGCACGTCTTGGCATTGTGGTGTCAGAACTGGAAAAGTTGGCGAGGAACTTTGAAGAAGTGAGGAAGAAGTGGCTCCATGCTGAAGAGACGCTCAAGACGTACAAAGAGCTGCTGGTGAAGTCGGACGTGGCCAAAGCAGCTCTGGAGGTCAAACTGAAACACGCTCGCAACCAGCTGGATCTGGAGATGAAGAAGCGCTACAAGATTGAAGCAGACTTCCACTACCTGGTACTGACTGACTGTCTGTAACCAGTGGCGTCCTCTTCAGGACAGAACTGTGAATATGGGGTTAACACGGCTGTAGTCCTGAGCGTGTCCTGTAGGGGGTGCTGATGTGTCTCTTGTATTTGCAGCAGCGACAGATGCAGCTCATGTGCGACATCCTCATCCAGGACAACACGTCCGCAGGCTACCTGAACGACGAGCAGAAGTCTCTCCTTGCCACGTTCGAGCGCAAAGGATCAAACGCCACATTGCAGCGTACCACTAAAAGGTGAGACGTCAGGCAGGCGGGGCGGGTCAAAGGGCATCCCGACACAGCCGAGGGACAGCAGCCAGATTTTTCTACCAAAAATCATCTAGTTCACATGAAATCGGCTAAATTCAAGTGAAGGTTGTTTCAGTGAACATCTTCATCGTCGGTCATTTCCATCACTGTCACCATGAACTTGGGATTCTTAACCAGGTTGAATGATCTGTTTTAAGGCTCTCAGTGATTGATGAGTCGTCCCTCCTGTCTCACTCTGACATCAGCTACGACCGCACATATGAAATACTGGTAATAAAACACACACACACACACACACACACTTGTAAACCACTTGAGGAAATTGACAGATGTCATTTCATTGTGTGTTGTCAGAAATCCTGATTGTCTCTTTGTGTTTCAGGATACTGACACAGCTGAGAACAAGGCTCTGAAATCTCGACCCAGAGCGAAAAGGGTCTGTGTGTTGCCATGTCGTCACTGCTTGCCCCCCCCCCTCGGTGTGCTACCCCATCACTGTGTCCCCTGACTTCTCCTGCCCGCCCTGCAGCGCTCCTCCATGGGTCCAGCAGCGATGGCGAGGCAGAGCTGTAGCAGGAGCGCAGAGCTGCTGGAGAGCACCGTCGAGGTGGCGGAGGTGAGAAGCTGGTTCCAGGTGCAAACAGCTGGGGGCATGCTCAGGCCCCTCCCGCTGTTCTGATGTCTGTGTGGACTCAGGAGGTGGGGAACGTCGTCAAGGCGTCCATGAAAACTCCACAGTCCAGAGGACCCATCCCCATGATGGAGGGAACCACACAGGGGAGCCTTGAGAACCCGGATGCCCCCATGCAGGACGCTGATCCAGAAGCAGCAGGTGAGCAAGCGGGACGAGCTGAAAGAAGGTGAACCTCCTGGTGTGATGTTTTCTGCACAGCCAGTACCCAGAATCCATGTTTCCTCAGATCAGACCTCGGTGTGGTCTCCTTGTGACAACACTCTGGTGGAAACCCCAACTGCACCAGAGGTTCCTGTAGCTCCCAGCAGAGAGCAAATAAGCGTCAAACACGTCTTCATCTCCAAAACGGTATGACTTATTGTCCAAAAGCTTGCCTGCTTACTGTTCTAGGCAGAGGGCAGGTTTGCTAATTGTTCGCCCTTCAGATCAGGCAGATACAGAAGCTCAATCTCAGTCTGTGGATTTCCCTCCTCTACCTCGTCTCCTAATATCGCCTCCTGGCAGGCCAGAGGAGAACTGGACAGCTGAAACACAAAGACGTTTAACCTGATGGACTCGGCAAAGCTACTGCTTAAGACCTGCTTCTGACTGAGCCTGCATCAGCAGGGGCCAGTAGTTCAAAAAGCTTTAACTGGATCAAATTGATCTAGATTTCAAAATGATCGCATTTTTTTGCGATCAGGTAGTTTGTCTTGCTTTCATGCCAGTTGCTCAAAGCAACCTTGGATCGGATCACCCTGATCCAGATACAGTGTTCAAGATGACCAAATCCAGATTAGAAGTAGTCTAAAAGGAACATATCATAGTGTGGGCTAGCAGCAGTGTGAAGATCAGCAGGTAGACGAGCCAACATGGGCTCACTTTAGGAGTTTTTTTCATGTTGAGACAAAGACTAAAGTAATATAAACATCCATTTCAATTTATGATTTCTTTTGCTCACCAGCCGAGCCTCAACAAATAACAAATGGACAAACGAATACATTGTGGATATTTTGACAAAGTCCTAAATTAAAACTAAAAAGAGACTAAATGTCCAATACTTAGCACATTGAAGAATGCTCAGAGTTCTTCAGCATTTTCCAGTCCTGCTTTTAGGAGGCAGATGTGACGTTCTGCCCTGGTTTCTTGCAGTTTGTCCAGCTTGATTTGTTCCTCTGCGGGAGGATCTGAGCTTCTGTTCATTCACGTTCTCCTTTAAGGAGTCATTCAGAGGCATTTGTATTTCTGTTTAAAGACGCTTCCAGCCTCTCTTCTGATTTCCCCTGAGGAATCAGTAAAGTGTGTATTGATCCTTTTAAAAAGACTTAAGTGCTGCCTCGTGGGCCTCCTACAGGTGATCTGGACTGAGACCTGCCCCCCCTGTGGGAAGAGGACCCGCTTTGGGAAGATGGCCGTGAAGTGCAGGAACTGTCACGTGGTGGTTCACCCTGAGTGTCAACAGAAGTTCATCAGTGGCTGCCCAGCAACCGGCATCGCCACGGGAAAGAGAGCCAGCAGGGTACCTCTGAGCCACAGACTGAAGACCTGTCCTTGGACCTGGATTCTGGGTCTGGGCCGAAGCTTTGGCAGTCGGCCCTTTAGCTTGGGTGTCTCAGCAGAAAAACAGACCTTAGGGTCTCCAGATTTTAACCGGGTTCTGCTTCTGCTCAGGACTCTCTGGAGGGCTTTGCTCCCCGGACTCGGCCTCGGGTCGCTCAGCCCATCAAGGACTGTGTGGCTGAGATTGAGAGGCGGGGCCTCCAGGAGGTGAGGGGTCAATCCTGATCCTGGATAACATTCATAGGTCGACTCATCTGTTGAGGATCACTTGTGTTCCACAGAAAGGACTGTACCGGATTCCTGGGGGCGAGCGGCAGGTGAAGGACTTGTGCGAGCAGGTCTTTCAAAGGAAACAGCCACTGCAGCTCAGTAAGGTGCACAACATCCATGTGGTTGGTGGTCTGCTGAAGGACTTCCTGAGGAGGCTGAAGGAGCCTCTGCTGACCTTCAAGCTGCACCCAACCTTCATGGAAGCTGCAGGTGAGGTCCGGGATCAGTGGGCCGGGGAGTTCTGGAGCTTAAAGCCACACTTGAGTGTTTCTGTTTTTCCAGAGCTGCAGGATGAAGAAAGAACCTCCGCCATCTTCTGTCGGGCTCTTTCAGAGCTGCCTCAAGTCAATAAGGACACACTGGCCTTCATTATGCTGCACCTCCACACGTGAGCGAGATGTTGACAGCTGTTCCACAGTTAGCAGGCGTGGAACAGAGTTGGAACAGGAACTTTTTTCCTATGTTGTTTGTTTGCTCTTGTCATGGAGCTAAAGGAGGTAGTCCAGAAGGTAGAAGAGCTAGATTTTGTGTGTGTGTTTCTCAGGGTGATGAAGTCGCCGCTGTGTCAGATGGACCGGAAGAACTTGACCCGGGTGTTTGGACCGACCATCGTAGGTCACGGCATGGCAGAGCCGTCTCCATCCACCATCTTGAGAGACGCCAACACTCAGCCTAAGGTCAGCCCAAAATGTCCAATAAAGCATGAGCTCCACCCCAAATGAAGCCCCGCCCCCTGCTGGTCACAGATGATTTTATCTTCCTTCTTGAATGTCCTGGATTTCAATGGTTGATCCCAGAAACATCGGCATCAGGACAGCATCCTGATTGGTTCGTGAGGGTAGGTGGGTGGGGCTTGCACCTGCACTCGGGCATTTTTGTGCATCTGCTCTCAGGTGATGAGCCGCTTGCTCTCCATCCCAGAGGACTACTGGACCCGAGTCCTGCAGAACGATCATTCTCCCTCAACGTTCTCCAGCAGCAGTGACAAACAATACAGTGAGGTCCCACTGTGGATGACCGGCTGACTCACTCATTCCTCCATACACACACCACATGGAAAGAGGTCAGAAACGCTGTTTCAGTTTCAGGTCGCCTATTTCAGCCGCTGACGTCTCCAGAAAACAGATCCAACGTCAACGAGATGCGCACCACGCTCAGCACGTAAGCCCACAGCAGCAGGAGGAAAACCAGTCGGACCACAGCAAACAGAATAAGACACAGGAATATGACGCGACCAAGTTATTGAGACAAGCAAGAGAAATTGAGAGAGCTTGACCGAGATTTCCTCTGTGTGTCCGTGTTTGGTCCTCAGACGTGAAGCCAGGCCCATGAAGAAGTTCTTCACGTCTCCCACTGCCAGCGAGCGCTAACGTCACTCCTGATCCATCCCAGCAGCACCCCGGAACTTCACACACTGACAGCAGCATTGGGGAGCACTTTCTGATGTTTGGCACTCACAATAAAGCGGTGATGCAAAACGTGCTGCTTGTCTTTAATTCAAAAAACATCAGTTAACGCAGATCAGAGAAGACCAGAGAGGGACGTCGAGGCTAAAGTCTCTCCAGTGAGACGTCCAACTAGGGAGAGCAGCGTGACTGAACACATCTACTCACATTTAAAGCTGCAGAGCTTTTTCCCTTCCCCATCCAGACTTGTGGAACCACACCATCCTGCTTCTGTACCCAGCCGACTTCCCTCTCAGGAAGACAAAACTTTCATCAGACTCGAGATGAACTGAGCCTGGGGGAGATTTATCTCGGCTTCTTGACTGTTTCTAGAGACTGCCTGACATGCTAAATGTTGTCCTACATTTCCTGCTTTTTAACCAAAAAAACAGATTTTGGTTTGATGCGCTGACGCCCTTCACAGCATGGATGAAGTAACAAAGAGATGATTGTTTACTGATGAATTATTTTCCTTCAAATAAACTTCCCTGCTTCCATGATGACGGTGGCGGTCAAAACTGTCTTTCCTGTCGGTCAATGGTCAGTTTCCTATGTAACACCTTACACTAATTGACTCCTACAAGTGGCATGAAGCATCTTGTGCTGCTGTCTGTTTGGGAGATTACAGCCATACATGCTGAATGAAACGATAGAACTGCCTTCAGCTCGAAGCCACTGCCGTGTGGCTTGTTGTTAGCGTGCACTACCTTTGGGAGGCGCTAGTTGCTGTTTTCTCCTCCCTCTTCCTGTTCTTTACAGGTTTGCAAGCTGCAGACAATTAGCAATCAGGAAGCTATAAAAAGCAGGCCTGGGAGATGGCGTTCTCTTCCCGGGGGAAGATCCTGACTGTGGCAGCAGTGTTTTCCTTTCTCTCATGTTTCCTCAGTTCTCTTAGTTTGGATTGGCGTTTTCTGGTTGTCTTGTTTTGGGTCTTTGATTTTCCTTGAAGACTGACTGTTCTTTTATCTGTTCTTAGATTTAGGCAGAAAGACAGTCATCTCATGTGGTTGGCTCAGTCTCCTCCCTTCTATTTTCCTTCCCCTTTTATATCAATCCACTGTGTTTATTCTGAATTTTTTCATTTACTCCACTTGATAAAGCGATCTGAGTCTTTTGCTTTCTATGTTGTGGACTCATCCAAGCTTGCTCCGTTGTTGAGAACATGCCACCTTTTTTCTGCTCCATGGGCAACGAAGTGTCCTAGAGATCTCTGGAAACTGATTTCAGCGCCAGCAGACATGTTCCTTCCATGACTGCATAATATTCCACTCCCCAAAAAACACTTCATGCCGAGGACAGCTCTTAAGGTTAGGAAAACTCAATAAACCAAAAATAACTCAGACATTTGAACTGCTTTTGTGAGGGATTATAAAAATTGTTAAATTCACATTACGAATAATTAAATCACTGAAGGATTTGTTTTGTCTTGAGATTTTGTTGATGATGGATGCTGCAGAGAGGATGAGTGAAAGAAGTGATTGTAACTCCAGGAATGGCAGCGTTTGTTGTTTTGACTGATATTTTCCAAGTGTAAAGACATTTTGTGTTGGCTTTTGGGGGGGAGCTAGAAGAGATGAGGAGAGATTGAAGCTACAAGATGAATCTTAACTGTTTAAACTTCTCATTGGCAACAACCTTTAATCAATAAACGCTGCTGAAAAATATTTGAAGAATAATTGTCTGAAATTTTCACTTCAGAATTGTGGTCACAATAGTTTACCTGTGTGTTTACTCGTGTTCCACCCAACTGTGTGTGTGTGTGTGTGTGTGTGTGATCATGAGGACAGATGTTCAGGGGACTTTGCAGTGTTGAACCCAAACACAGGTTTTGGTGATTATTTACACTATACAGCGAGAACAAGATACTTTTGTCATTTCTCACATTTCATTAACATCTCTGAACTTCCAGCCCGAACAGTGTAAAGTTCCCAGTTTGACTTCCCTATTCAGAAACATGACCTTCCGAGTATTCATGAATGCATCACTGGACAGACTCCTGTGTGTGTGTGTGTCAAAGTTATGTAACGGGGTCTCTCAGCTCTGAATGGACCTTATATAACTCTGACACTCAGACTAATGATGTGTGATGACAGGATGCACGTACACACTTTGACATTTTATTTTAAAAAAAGTTCACCTGAAAATCTTTGCCTTCCTAATGCATCACCCCAGTTTAAATATATATAGTGTGTGTGTGTGTCTCAGACATGACATGCTTGCTGCCGTGCAGCTGTTGAATGCTGCCTGTGTTAATCCATCATGTTGGCAGAGGACAGATCAGCTCGTTGTGTAATGCACGCCTGTGTGTGTGCGTGTGGCTAGTTGTGTGACCTCCAGCTGCTAATACATTTGATCCAGCCTGACTTTCTGCCTCCTGTTGTGTCATTGTATTTAACTGTTCAGACTGTCTTTACTGTGTTTTAAATTCTGTGTCATTGTTATTTTTGCATGTTGTTGTTAAAAAAAAATCAAACACACACAGAGGTTTCAGATTTTTATTTGAAAAAGGAACCACACAGAAGGAGCAAACGGTCCTTGCTTAGATCACTTCCTGCTGAAGCCCCTCCCACCCTCACCTGAAGACACGTGATTGGCTAGTTTTCTCTAGTGCAATAAATGCTGGCAGAACATCTTGTCTCAAAGCATTCTGGGAAAATTTATGTCTCCTACAGGATGGAATCCAGCACACACACCCTGTAGAGCGCCCCCTGCAGGTAACAGGCACAGTGACGGGATTCAGATTTCATCAGTAGAAAACAGGAGGACTGCAAAAAAAACACAGCGGGCTGAACCGGAGTTTTGCGGAAGGACCTGAATGCATCACGAGGCGTTCAGGAGCTGGTGAGCCTCTGTAAGGTTTATAAAGCATGACTGTGTAATCTGACTACATTAACCCGACTGAATCTGAACTTCTGTGCAAGCATCTCATCAGATCTGTGTGTAGTCTCATCACCACTGAGATTACACACAGTAATCCGATTACATTCACACCTAACACTAAAGGCATTGCATTCAAATCCAGTGACACATTTTCACTGGACTGTAATCTGATTACATCCTGCTGGACTTCAGTCTCATTACATCTAACACTTATTGTTTGACACGTGCACGCTCACACGCACAGTCGACTTTTAAGGCGTTCTTCCATTCTGAGCCGGTTGCCTCCGTTGCCGTGCAGCAGCACCACAATGAGGGAGAACCGATCGACTTTGTCCACAATCCTGCCCACAGTCACGGGGGCGGGGCTTAAAAACACATCAGTCAGCAGGAAGTGGGGTGAGAAACGTGTGACCCCCCCCAGTGGAAGGCATCAGCTAAAACAGGGAGGGGGGGGGGGGCGAACTCAAGCATATCAGTAAACAGGGCGGGGCTTACAACCTGCAGATTGTGAGGAGTAGTGTGAGAACATTTAAAAGGAACGGAGTGCTAAAACCAACAGTGCAGTGACATTAGAACATGAAACGCTGGAGAAACTTTTTAAAAAAATATGGAGGAACATCTAAAAGACTGTGGAAGAAATGAGAAGAATGCTACAAGAACGTGTGAGGAACACTGGAGGAGTGAACGATGGAAGTATTAAAAAGACAGAGAGAGGTCAGAAGGAGATCAGAAGCTCCGGAGCTCCTCTCAGCAGCAGCTGTGAGGAGCTTCCTGGTTTCAGCTCTGAGGCAGCAGTGATCAGGTCCAGTCTGGCAGGGACTCACAGGGTCTAGGAGGGTCTAAGATCTTGACTTAATCCAGGTCCAGAATATTAGGCTTGTATTTCCTGCCAGCGGCTGTGAGGAGGTGCAGGAGGACATTTTAGGGTCTTTGGAGATTCACAGAAAACACTACAGGTGGTCTCCTGGTTTTGCCAGCCTTCAGGAGTCCTGATTGTCTGGAAGTGACTCTGGAATTTTAAAATCGCAGGCGTGTGTGTGGGTGTTTGTGTGTGTCTTCCCTGAGGTTGTTGGGAGGGGTTGGACCGTGTGTACCAGCCAGTGTGTGAAAGCAGAACAGATGTGGGACTTCCTGAGGAGAGAGGGTGCGGGTTGAGCTTGGTCCAGACTCGTTTGGAGCTTCTACAGACCAGACGGCGCCCGGTGCTCGAGTGCAAATCTTTCATCTAACAGTGCGGCGTTGAAGTGTCCTGTGGTGCTCTCACCAGTAGGGGGTGCTGGTCTGGATGTGCCCGTAGCTTTGCCACTCGGGGAAGATTCCCGCTGACGTCCGAGGACTCCCGAACGGGTCGACCTCGGACCTCTTCTCTGGAACGAGGATGGGCAGCGCCGCTGGACAGTCGT
Organism: Salarias fasciatus; assembly: GCF_902148845.1. NCBI lineage: Eukaryota > Metazoa > Chordata > Actinopteri > Blenniiformes > Blenniidae > Salarias > Salarias fasciatus. Next base: position 3,571,636 of record NC_043752.1, on the reverse strand, counting down.
CGCTGTGGCCGGCGCCCTGATCCACCGGCGCCAGGCAGTAGTTGTTCCCGTGGTTGTTGTCCCAGAAGGTCTTGTCCTGAGTGCAGTACTGGACGCAGAACTGGACGTGGCCGCCCAACTCGCACGCCGCCGGCACCTCAATGGAGAAGGAGAAGGTGTCGACATCGGGGGACGCGTAGACGTTGTTGAGGTGCCAACACCTGACGTCCCGGAAAGAACGCCACGAGTCGAAGGTGATCCGGATCCACACAGACTTCTCGAAGCAGATGTTACGGACCTGGACGGTGCCGGACAGCAGCCGGTCCTGCACCGAGCACGTCTCCAGGCTGACCTGCTGTGCTTTGAGGCGGTTCCGCAGGTCCAGATAGTCTGCAGCTGGAGGGGTGAAGTCCAGAACCAGAGCCGGACCAGAGTCCACTGAGCCTGCGAGAGAAGAAGGTTCGAACCCGATTAGTGTCGTCATGGCAACAGAGCGGACAGTCCTTAGAGAAGCTTCGTCCTTCAAGTGGTTCCTCTGCTCCTTTCTGACCACAGGACCTAGAGCTCGTCTTACCTGCACTGTCCTCCAGCTGCAGCCTGGAAGTGGCGCCCTCTATCTGCGTCAACTGGAACTGCAGCTCGCTCAGCTCATCGTCCTCCAACTCTTCCAAGACGTGGACGGTGGCGAGCGCCAAACCCTGCGAGTCGGCGAACACCACACTCTTCTTCTGCCTTCCGGGTTTGCCACCGTTTCTGCAGGCCGACACCACCGTCGCCATGGTAACGTCGTCGCCAGCAGTAGTCAGGCACGGTCGCAGCGGCGGCACGGACGGCGCACAGCAGTCACCATGGTTACGGAGGAAGGGGTGCAGAGGAGGCGAGCAGGCGAGATAGAGCCTCACTGCCATGTCGACGGGCATGATGGGAACCGAGTTCAGGAACCCGCTGCCGCTACACACACAGACACACACACACATTTTAAGATAAGTTTACATGACTGCAAAACTTTCCCAAGTAGAAACAAAAACCTTTAGTAACGTTTTGGGTGCCTGTTTACATGACAATGGTGTTCAGAGGCGCTGAAAACTGTTTTTTTAAATGGCTTCTGTCCAGATATCCTATTGTTCATGTTTACAGTGTATTTATTCAGTATTCATTTGTTCATTATAGTATTATTTTTCTCTGCGTGCATGTGAGCGTGGCTTAATTAACAAAAACAAGCAACACGTGCCTATATGTTCTGCATTTGCTGTGTAAACACACACTGTCTTCGAAATACTGTGGTGTAAACACAAAACGAAGATACAAAAACAACGCGGTTTCACTTGAAACACTGTGTAAATGGAGCCTCAGTAACTCCTGTGGGTGCAGTCCATGTGTGACCTGCAAACTGTCACCCTCAAGCTGAACTCAACGCTTTCACTTTGTTGCTTTGTTGCACGAAGCCACAGTTAACCTGTTGTACAGACAGCAGCAGCAGAATGCAGGAACCTGGCTCCTGTGCGCGTGAACAAATACTGTACATCTCAGTGATTTGCTTACGTTCTTTATATATTTATTCGGTTTAACTGCAGCTTTCAACGTCGAAATTAAAACCTATTTCTGCTGGATAATCATTTTCAGTTTTAAACGTTCTTTTTTCAATTCGTACTTGATGGAAGAAGAAAAAGCCTATCTCAGAGGACGAGCTGCTGTTTCAGGATTTCTTTACAGGTTTTATACCCGAGCCTGCAGCATTGTGGACGGATTAGCTGCAGTTCGTGACGGGTTGTTTGATCCGGGCCGGGGAAGAGGAGGCGGAGGTGAGCCGAGTCAGCGGCTGTGGCGCAGTTTCGGATCTCTCACCTGGAGCAGTCCATGCGGGCCGTGTCCCTCAGTCCGGTCCAGTCCGGTCCGGTCCGGTCCGACCCGCTAGCCACCTTCACACCGCCAGCTTTTCTTCTTCTTCTCCTCTCTTTTTTTTGTTTCAATAATCACTCTTCCATCACGACAAGCCGCAGCATCCGTGTGCGCGCACCGGGCGCGTCCCCGAACGCACGTACACAAAGCTGCAGTAACCAATCAGCGCTCTGATCCGTCAGCTGCTCGGCGTGTCGGCCAATCAGAGAGAAGACAAAAAAATGCAACGTGACGTCACTGACCGTCACTCAGGTCACTGAACCCTGAGTTGCGGCTGACAGGCTGATCTATTGTCGTTATCTCGGTTTGGTGTGTGCGTGCGCGCGTCCGTGCTCATGCCAGGCAGTGTGGCCAGTAAATATTACCTATTTTATGTGTTTACGGGGGCTGGTTCTCGGATATTTTTGATGTATTTGTGTCAACTCAGTGAAGTTCAGGGGGTTTAACATTGATCCTACTTCTGATTGACTCAGGGTTTGAGGGAATCCAGTGACAGAAAATCGATGTAAGTTAGTCATTAAATTCATTAATCATTCATAAATAAATCGCTTATGTTTAAATGTATCTCTTCCCATTTATTTAAAAATGTGAGGACTAAAGCAAATAAAAAAAACACTTTTTCACCACAATATTTCATTTCTTACTTATTGATTTCCCACTTATGGTGCTGATTTGTAATTTTTCCACTTTCTGGTGTGTCAGGATTTTGAAATGGAACATTTCTGACTCTTGTCTTATTGATCATGCATAAATCTCGACGTACTTTTTTCTTAAATAATAGAAATGAAAGTAAAAGTGGGAGAATACTGGTTTCATGTTCTGGAAGTGAAATAAATATGCATACATACAAACAATCATAAAGTGATTTGTTTGGTATGTAAAGTTTCCTAAGTTTTGATCTGAAAATGTGATGTCACATTTACTGAACACTGGTCAGTATTTTAATGGTTTGATAGCTATAATGGTTATGACTCCTTCAAAAAGTTCAATCCTTACTTATATATTTATCATATTTTAGTCAGTTTTGAGTGGAAAATTGCTTGTTTTTATGCTTATTTCTCTTCTGATCTGGCAACAGTGATTGAAACCTGAAACCTGAAGCCCAGTTAGTCAACTTTTAAACCTCAGGTTAGAAGAGCTTCTGTCACAAATCAAATTACTTTATTTTACTTTATATTACCTTCTGTTGTTTTTAAAAATTGTTCGCAAAAAGTGTTGTCAGATGATCTGTAGTTGTTTCACAGTGCCAAAAATATAATTGGTTCCATGATTTTTCACTCCTTAACTTCATCTTTCTTTCTTAATATGATCATGAAACCTGTCAGACAGAACTGAGGGTTAAAATGTTGTGTTTTCAGCAAGACTTTATCAGTCTTTAAAAGGAGATGGAAACAGAATGAAGCTTCTCATTCTTTCAATATAACACACACACACACACACACACACACACACACACACACACACACACACACACACACACACTAGTAATAATGTGTTTAATGGCACTTTGGCATAATGGAACTTACAGAAAGTGTTTTTGGTTCACAAACTTCGTCATCAGTAATAATAATAATAAAAAAAACATTTAAGTGCTTATTGAAATTGTGCAAACAAAGAAATGTAAAAAAAACAAGGAAAACGGTTCACACCAGGAACCATCACAGCTACCAACTCGGTACCGATAATACTGAAAGATTCTGCAGGCCTGTCAGTCTGCTGCTGCTCCAGAGGGAACTGCAAGGAAACCTGAAAGGAACCAATGGCGAAACGACCAGGAACCTGTTGGGAACCAACGGGAAACTCACTGAGAATCTACAAGGAATCAACGGGAATTTAGAAAAAAAAAACAAATTGGGAAGCGCATTGAACCACTGAGGTACCAACGCAATCAATGGAGAACTATCTGAGAAGCAAAGGGACTTGGAGTCAATCTGAAAACAACAGAATGAATGAAATCACGCGATTGAGGAAACAGGAAGTCAACCAAAACCCAACATTTGCCTGATGGGAGGACCTACTGGATCGACCAGTGCTCCCCCCCCCCCCCCCCCCCCCACACACACACACACACACACACACACACAGGTTGTGTCTGCTGACTCCCTCTGACTGCAGCAGCAGACTGAAGATTCCTGCAGTCTGTTCACTTTCACTCAAAATTTTAGTGAATGAAATTTATGGCTTCGACAGTGCAAACAGTCCTGAAACAGAACCGCCGTGACCCTTCATGGTCCCACCCTGATACCCAGGAACCAGCTCTCCTCCAGGGGACCTCTGAGAACTTTGTTCCCCAAGCTGTGGAGCGTTGTCCGTCTTTGGATCATAAATAAATAAAGTTTGTTCTGCTGGTTTCTTCATTGCAGCCCACACAAGACCTGATCCACCGGAGAACGAACCATCAGGAAACTGTCCAATCAACAACCTCGATCTACACATCAGCCTGTACTCAGATTACAGGAATCCCTCCAATAACTGAAGCCAACTTAAAAAAAATGTTTTCTTAAATTTGGATCAGATTTTGTCAAACTTCAGGATGTTGAATGGAAACAAATCTCCTGATGATCAGTCTTTTGAGGATAAAATGTGACAGGAAACAGAAGTAAAGCATTAAAATATCAAATAAACATCTGAACGTTTTCCCCTGTTTTTTTTTCCCCGGTGGATTCAGACTCGACTTCATTTCCTCACGAATGTCTTTAAAAGCTTCTCAGTTTCAGTCAGACTGAAAGAAAGAAAAATACTGATTATTGTTGCAGCTCCAGAAGAAACTCCCTGGTCTTCCTCCTCCTCCTCCTCCTCCTCCTCCTCCTCCTCCTCCTCTACAGGCAGATGTTGATCTGTTTGGCCAGCTCTCGGTCTAGGTCGTGGATCAGCGTGTCGAAGTCTTTCAGACTGAGCCGACAGTGAAACGGAGCGTCAAAATCCAGGAACTCGTCCACATACAGAGCTCCGACTCCTCCTGCTCCTCCTTCTCCCGCTCCTCCTCCTGCTGGCCACAATTCCTTCTTCTCCTGCTCCTCCTCATCCTCGCTGCCTGAAAACGAAAGGAAGTCAGAGGAGGGAATAAGTGGCGATGTTGGCGCTGTCAGAGTGAATGTGATGGTGAAGATGGCAGGGTGAATGATCTGCTCACTCTCGCTCGCTGCCACCTCGTCGTAGTCGCCCTCGCCGCTGCCCAGCAGCCCCCCTCCGCAGACGCTCCAGTCTCCAGCGTAGCGGTTGATCGGCGGCGGGCTGTCCAGCCGGGCCGGCCCTCCTCTCCCTCGCCGCGACACCACCACTTCCTGCTCGGATCTCTGAGACAGCCGCATCACCGGACGCCGCGGCCCCAGGGGGTGATGGGGCGGGGTGGGGGAGGGGGGAGGCGAGGCGTCGGCGTTCTCGTCGGGGGGGATTCGGTGCGTCGGCACTGAGGAGGTAAGCAGCAGAGTGAGCGGTCTCCGTGCTGAAAGCAGTGTGTCAGAGTGGGCGGGGCTTCACCTGGCCACAGCTGCAGCAGGTAGTGCAGCGCCTCGATGTGACGCTTGAAGTCCACAGCACTCGCCATTTCCTCGCCTTGACCGAAAACCTTACCCGCCCCCCTGGCTCCCCTCCCTCCCCCTCCTCCTCCTCCTCCTCCCCAGGCCTCCGGGGACGGGGTGAGGAGAACCGGGCCGAAGCACACAGCGAGGTTCTGGTGCGTCATTCTGTTTAAGGAGCTGAAGGAGGCGACGAGGCTGAGGTGGTCCAGCAGGAGGGAGAGGGTGGCCTGCGGCGGGAGGGAAGACCGTCTGTTTACATCATTATTTCACTGCAGCCATCAGTTCTGTGTGCACTGTCTATACAGTGTATACTGAGTGTGTACCATGTATATGTGTGTGCATACCGTGTGTACGGTACACTGTACATGCGTATTCTGTGAATGTACACTGAGAATACCATGTGGATATGGTGCTGTGTGTGTGTGTGCTGTGTGTTACCCTCTCTGGAGGGGGCAGGCAGGACAGCAGGCCCACCGTCCTCTGGGCTAGTTGGGGGTCCAGGGGTGTGGGTGGGGCAGGAGGAGGGTGCAGGGTCATGGCCTCCCGGACCACCTGGTACAGAGTCCTGGTGATGAGTGGAGACGGGAGCTCCCGAAGGTAGTCCTTAAGAATACCTGAGAACAAGCAGAACGGGAGATGCAGTCCAGGGATACGGGTGAGTCCTGTGGGCGGTTCTGGTGGTGCGTTCACTGACCTGTGATGACGTTGATGTCGGGGTACAGATCCTCAGACAGACTCACAGCTGAACTGTTCCTCTCAAACCAATCTCTGAGCTCCTTCTTCACCGCAGCGGATCCACACAGCCGGTACAGACCCACCACCTGAACACACAAAGGTACAATCCTACTAAATAAACCACAAACAGGTTACCATAGCAGCAGTGTAGGTGGAACAGTGGCGTGTTGAGATCACACCTTGAGTCCTCGCCGTTCGATCTCCGTCACACTCTTCTGGATCAGCAGTGGGACGGGCGGTGCACATCCTTCTTTTTCCACCAAGTGGTGCAGTTCCACCCCGAAAACAGAGGCAGGTGTGGACGAGTCTGTACTGGACTACACAGATCATTAAAACAAAAACAAAAACAAAAACAAAAACTGAGTTGACCAGAACTGTCAATACATTTTTGATTGAGGTGTCATCAGGAGGAGTGTTCAGTGAATGTTTACACCAACAGATTCTTGGCCCGGTCCTGGGAGGCTCCTGTGCTGGAGGCTTGGAATGTCCACCTGCTTGAGCACACCTGAGGATGCCGTTATCACCAAACTGCTCAGCTGGAGAGTCTTCCAGGACCGGGCCTCCAGAGCGCTGCTTCAGGAAGGCAGCAGGTGAGTCTGTGGAGCTAGTGTGTGTGTGCATACCTGTGGTTCCCAGCTCTCCTGCAGGGAAAGTTTGAGGTAGAGGAGTCCTCGAGGCTCCAGCTTCACACACAGCTGCTGACTGCGACTCCCTGAGACACACACACACACACACACACACACATATATATAAAACTCATAGAGTCTGAATCTCATCAACCATACAAAATAACCCATGCATGCACAGGGAGAACATGTAAACTCCAGCGCTGGCATGACACTACCACTGAGTCTTCATGTAAGTCATCAGAGAGGGAATCGAACCTTTGAAGAGGGGCGGTATGGAGACCCCACCGAGACCGCACACTCTGTTCCTGCTCGGACCGCTGGAGGAGGAGCTCTGTTCGGGTTTGGCTCCTCCCACCACTGGCAGGCTCGCTGCTGAGGAGACAGATTAAGAGGAGGTGACGGCGTTGGGTTTCAGCAGACCTCCTGCAGAGCCGGTTCTGACCGCTGTACCTGGGGTGAGCACCACGATGCGGAGCTGCCGGGCTCGCTCAAGCTCCAGGTGAAACGTGTGGTTCAGAGAGAGAGTGGCGCCTCGCAGGGCCAGAAGGGCGGTCCTCGCTCGTGTCACACCGTCAATCTGGATTGCCACGAAGACTTCCTTACCGTCCTCAGACCTGGACCCCCACAGAGAGCGAGAGAGAGGGACTGTTACCATGGAAGCAGCAACAACAGGATGAACTGCACTATTAGGGACTTTACAGTACATCTGCCACAGTCTGTTTCTGAGTGAGCAGCACTCAGGGGGCAGGCAGAGGGGGTAAAAAGGCAACACTCCTCTAACTGCCTTGACGTTTCAAATGTTATGAGGCAGGAGCATGTGAGCTGGACATGGAAACTCCCTGCACAAATCCCCCAGGACCCTGAAAGGGAAGTCGCTTTGAGATGCTTGCTAAAGGCAGAGGTGGCGGCGGGAAACGCAGAGCCGTCCGGTAATCAAGACGTTGGCAAAGACATGAGGAAAGCAGTTGATTGTTGTTGCACCAAGACAAGTAAAATACAGAGTGATAGAGGCTGAATCACATCTTGATCAAAGGTCCTCTCTAAACCATCCCATCGGTTCCAGTGATGGTTGGTGTGTGCTGGTGCTAAAATCACAGCAGTATGTCCTTTGAGCGTGAACGTGGACTGTTTGGGGACGTCGATACAGGCGTCCACCAGGTGCAGGTGGTCTGTACCTGCTGGTCTTCATCTCATCCAGGCCCAGCAGGTGGACGGTCAGTAAGCCGGTAACTCGCTGGTTACAGCGCGGCGGGTTTGATCCCACGTACAGCTGGAAGGAGCTCACGTCGCACGCAGAGTCCTGGGACCCTGTGGGTGGTGATGTTGGTTGCCGTGGCAACAGTTCAGGAGAGTCTCCATCACTGAGGTAACCTGAGTGGAGAACAGAAATCAATTAGTGAAGGTTTTTCTAGTAGAGGTGCATTGCCTTGGTAAACTGAGGGTGTTTTCACCTCCTTTATTTGCTGATCGTCCTCTGGAAGAGCGTCTCCTGGACCGGGCGGGGGGGGCCGAGCTGTCCAGGTGATACTTGCTGATCACGTTCTGATTGGACAGCGCTGACGCCGACGCGCTCCTGCTGGAGGGCTCGTCCCCGCCCTCTCTGCACTCGCTGTTGCCTTGGCGATGAGCCCTGGAGGCTGAGCGGAGGCTGAGTTTGCGTCGTAGTTCCGGAAGCTTTTTCATCTTCATAGAAAGTTTCCTAACTGTACCAGGTGACCTCAGCCGGTCCATAACGCTTCCCGACACGCCACCTTTCTTATTGGAGGCGGGGCTAGATTCAGAGGGGGTGGGGCCTGGAAATAAAGAAGAAAGTCACAATAAGCAGCTTTTACTTTTATTGATGTCTTTTTTATGTTTTGCTCGAGAAGGACACTCTGTCCGCAGCTAAATCACAGTAACGATACAGAAGATAAGTCCTCAGTGCTGATCCTGTTCTCAACAGTGACCCTTCCATTATCTTTCAGTCTGCTGCTGTATCTCTAATTCTTAGGAAAACTGGTTCTGATCCCAATAATGTTAGTACCCATCATCCAATTTCCATACTGTCATTTCTTTTAAAGGTTAAAGGTTAAAGGTGATGTATTGTAGGTACAATTACAAACCACTAAAAAAGTGTTTCTGTTATTTTAATCTGTTCTTCTTCTCCATCATGTTTACCAGTATTTTCCGCTGTGATGTTGTCGTCATGGTGACTGACACTTGGATTGGCTCCATCTTGCCGAACGTCAGATGGCCCCACCCAGACTCCTGCGAGCTCCGCCCCATCCTCCCTCTTCCTCCACACAGGCTCCTCCTCCCTGCGGGGCCCCGCCTCCTCCTCCTCCTCCGGGATGGGGTTGTACCAGATGTTGGAGGAGGTGTCCTCCTGCGGGCCACGTGTCTCCTCTGAGGACTTCCCCGAGGAGAGCAGCCAAGCGCGGCTGCTGCGTTCCAGGCTCTGAAGGTAGGCACGCTGCCCGCTGGAGCCCCCCACTGGCTGGGGGGAGCTCTGCAGGACTGGGATGGTCTGCGGGCAAGGAGCACAGGAACACAGTGAGATCTGCTCAAGAAGATGGAGGACGACAAAGATGGAAGAAATGAGGAGGAGGAGCATCGGGGGGGGGGGGGGGGGGGGGGGGGGGGGGGGGCAGCCAGGAAGTGCTGTGGTTTCAACTGTCTGTTCTTCACCTTCTCCTGTAGCAGCTTCTGACTCCCCGCCGGCCCCGGTGCATCCTGGGAAGTCTCTGACTGGGGTTGTGTGGATCGGTGGGCGGAGCTCTGCTGTGGGGGCGGAGCCTGTCTGGCCCACTGCTGTATCTTAGCGACAGTGATGTGGTTCCGGGGGGGCGAGGGGGGCGAGGGTGAAGACGTCGTCAGCGAGTGTGACGAAGACGAGTGGACGACGTCAGAGACGAGAGACGCTTCTGAGGAGAGTATAAATACTCATCAGAGGACAAATACTCATCAGAGTATCAGAGTAATGAAGTGCTAGTACTCTATAACAACATATCAAAATCTACAACAAGGCACTAACAACTGTAAAATACTCATAATGGAGAACTAAGTACAAGTACTGCGTTTGTATGGGTGAGTGTGTGTGAGGCCCTCGTGACACACTGTGTGTGTGTTTCTGTGTTTCTGTGTGTGTTCTCTGATGAATAGTGAATGAACATCAGTGTGTTTGTTGCTCATATAAACAGAGGCCTCATTCACATCTGCAGTCACAGCTGTTTATTTTATACCCCTCCTCCTCCTCCTCGCCCTCCTCTTCCTCCTCCTCTAACTGCCCCTTCTCCTTCTCTCCCCTCACGAGCGGAGATGTTCGATCTGGAGACTTGTAGATCTTTGAGCGAAATAATCTGTTTCAGCTTGGTAAAGTTACGGTGTGTTTATGTGTCTGCGTCTCTGTAGCGTTAGCATTCGTCTCATGACTCACTCGTTACATTTAAATTAAAGTTACATCAGTCAATGGGAGGAAGATGCTCGAGAATCCTGATCTTAGCACTGCTTGAAAAGAGATTTACAAACTAATGAAAGAAGAAACATTATCGGAACAGCTGAGATAAACTTCCAACAAGCAGACAGACTCAGGCAAGAAGCTCACAGCTACTTCAGTAAGGCAACGCTCATCCCAGCTACCGGCTGAACACCGTTCCTCACTGAACGCAACTTTAATGCTAGAGCTCCTGCGGACAGTGGACCTGAGCAGGACTGGGACATACAGAAGCTCCTCAACTGTTGTCTCCAATAACAAAAGCCACTGACCCACTACACCAGGTCTGAAGTGGCCCCAAAGAAACTCAATGTAAACACACACACACACACACACACACACACACACACACACACACACACACACACACAGAGTCGTAATGACAGGATGTTTGTCTGCAGGAAGATCAACTGATCTCAGTTTGTTAATTATCCGAAACGATTTACAGTTTCATGCTATTTTGTTTTTAGTCCGGGACAGGAGCCTTGTACTGGTCCTGGTCCTGGTCCTGGTCCTGGTCCTGGTCCTGACCATGACCATGACCACGATCATGACTTTTATCCTGATCTGGAATCCTGGTCTTCAACCTGCATCAGACCCTAACCCAACTCTGATACTGGCTCTGATTCTTGCCCTGGTCTTCATCCTGATTCATGCCCTGGTCCTGATCCTCATTCTGTTCTTGTTGATGATCTTGGTCCTGATCGTGGTTTTCTTCCTGGATCTGATCCTAGTCCTGATCCTGAACCCAGTTTGTGGTCTGATTGTGTCTGGATTAGTTCTGGATCAGTTTCATAGATGAAGAAGAGCAATGCTAACAGAGATAACTGGACTGTAGGCCTGATGTCCCACAGACCTGTTCCACCACAGACCTGATCCATCACCGAGACCAAAGAGGCACAGCAGAGGACTGGACCGGCATGGTGACTACATGAGCATGGTTCCTACATGGACTACATGGACATGGTGACTACATGAACTTGGTGACTACATGAGTGTGCAGAGAGCGTGATGCATTCACTGACCCTCTCTGTGCAGGAAAAGTGAGTTGCAGCTGCTCACCGCTGACTTTTGGTTCGGTCTTCCTGTGACTTCTGTCTTTTCCTCTCAGTCTGGAGAAAGTCCTCTTGAGCAGGGGCTCAGCCATGCTGCAGCTCCTCCTGCTCCTCCCGCTCCTCCTCAGGCCCGGGGTGGCGGTGACCTCGCAGGAGCAGAGGAGTCAGCGCCTCCTCAGCTTCATGTCTCTTCTCCTCCTCGTCTTTTCGCCTCTCAGAGTCGCTCGACAGGAAATAAATTCCACACATTCTTTCCCAAACTCCCCCTCTTCCTCCTCCTCCTCCTCCACCTCCTCCTCTTTCTCCTCCTCCTGCTCCCCCTCCCACAGCTGGCACCAGAGTGAGAGCTCATGGGAAGTGTGGTCCCTGAGTCAATCTCTGTCTCTTTAAGAGCTGCTGCAAACTTTAGGGTCATCAGGCACATCACAACTGTACATACACACACACACACATATACACAAACAAGGAAACTTAAAGAAAACATTCAGGAAAGAACATAAGATACCACAAAACTCACAAACCCTCAGGAAAATAAACAAGAATTCAAAAAGAAAAAACCCCACAACATCACAAGCAAACACTGGAAAGAACACAAAACCATAGAAATACACACATAAACATATGAAAGTACACACATGCTTACATAGATACACAACACCAAACAAAAACCACAGCTGTTGGTCTGCAGTGGATCAGTTGGTACATGTGAGTTTCCTTGTGAATGTGTTGGCAGTTGCATTTCCTAAAAGTGTGTTGCTGTCTGTGTTGTTGTGTTGCTCCATGCAGACTTGTGTTATTTTTGTTGTGTGCTGCACTGAAGCTCTGTGGAGTTGTGTTGTGTGTGTAGTTGTACTGTAGTTTCTGCGATCGTGTTGTTCTGTGTGTAATTGTACTTTTTTGTGTGTAATTGTGCTGCTGTGTGTGTGCGGTTCTTGCTCCGTGTGAGATTTTGTTAGTTTTTGTGTAATTGCGTTGTTGTGCGTCATGGTGTGTATGTGTCTGCGCGCGTGTATTTGACCAGCAGAGGGAGGCACAGTACAGTAGATTCACAGTCTGAGCCTCTTTTATATACTGTCAATAGTCTGAACAGGCGTATTATTATTATTATTATTATTATTATTATTGTTATTGTTGTTGTTGTTGTTGTTGTTGTTGTTGTTGTTGTTGTTGTTGTTGTTGTTGTTATCATCAACATCATCATTATTATTATTATTATTATTATTATTATTATTATTATTATTATTATTACTATTATCATTATTGATAATGGTGTTGTTCAATTAAAATGTCTTTATGTGCAGATGTGTTTGTCACGTGACGGCTCGTGATCTATCCCTCTGTGTATCCTCGTGTCCTGTAATGTAAAAAGTTTGTGACATGTCATCGTAAACTAAAGGAAAGATTTCATTTAAATTCAGATGCGATAACCTGACGTGAAACAACAGCAGAAGTAATTAAGCTTTCGCCCAGCAGGGGGCAGAATGTCTCCACGTTGTGAAAGTCACATAATCGGCTGCTCTTTTTTAATGTTAATAATATTTTAACAAGATAACTAAAGTACATATTCATCAAATGACCACATTTGGAAAGTTTTTTTTTTTCAATTTCTTACAGCATTCGCTCGTTTATAGATGAATGCGACTCACCAAAACAGACCAGAGAAGATCGAAAGAACCTTGAAGGTTTGATTCTTCATTTCTGCAGACTTTGGCGCAAACTCCATTAACGCCTGGATCCCTCCCACTTTGATTAGATAGATAGATAAATAGATAGATAGATAGATAGATAGATAGATAGATAGATAGATAGATAGATAGATAGATAGATAGATCTCACACTGGGACAAGTAAAACACTGGGGCTTTTATTCTGAAGGCCTTCGTACTATTGTGAAGGTTCCTGGAGTTGGCGCTGCTGTCCACGTGCTGTTCACGCACCGCCCGTCCAATTAACGTTCTGTAATGATCTTGATGTGATTACTGTACGTATTGGAGGCCATGAGCGGCCTCTCTGTGGTTCGCACGCACGCGAAGTAAGGAGGCCTTCTTGTTTTGAGTCGCGTGCACTGTCAAGTACAGGTGAGTGGCATAGGTCAAGTACAGGTGAGTGTGTGTGTGTGTGTGTGTGTGTGTGTGGGGGGGGGGGGGGGGGGGGGGGGGGCGTGCGTGTGTGAAGAATTCGTGTTTTTTGGTCAGACTAGATACTGAAAGTCAATTTAAGTACCAGTTAAAGTGAAGTGTGTGTTAACAGTTACATAAAGTTTTGTTTTGAGTTACTTAATTGGAATTTTCAACTCAATTAAGCTTTATTTATAAAGTGCCATTTACAACATAGCCATCCCGAGACACTTTTACAGAGAAAACCCAGCAGATCCACATGAGAGAGCAGCGGTGACTATGCTTTCTCATGTGGAAAAGAACCAGGCTCAGAGGTCGCGGCTTTCTGCTGTTTTAGTTGGGGTGAGAGGATAAAGAGAGTCATTGTCTGTCCTCTTCAGGCCTGTATTTGTGTGTGGGGCATCATGAACTGCACTGAGACGAGTTTGGGCCCCAGGGCCCCCTGACAGTTCCCCACAGTGAAGGACCAACATGGACAGAGGTGAGTACCAAACCCTCAGTATGTTCTGTCAGGTATCAAACAGCTTGTGTAGCCTGACACTTATCAAACCTCTGTTGTTGGACACCAGAGACTGGTATCAAACCTGTAGTGTGGGTTGATATCATTGATGACAAAATAAACCCTCAGTAATTCTGACAGGTATCAGACTCTCAGTGTAATAATAAAAAAAAGTGCCCTCAGTGTTGTCTGACAGGTTTGTAAACCCACAGTGTAAGCTGACAGGCATCAAACCCTCACTGTTTTATGACGGGTTTTGAACCCTCAGTGTGGGCTGACAGGTTTAAACCCTTAAGATGGGCTGGTAGCTTTAAACCCTCAGTGTGGGCTGACAGGTTTTAACCCCGAAGATGGGCTGCTAGCTTTAAAGCTAGGGTTGGCGATTTGAATGAGATACTTTTTTTAAAATACTGGTTAAAATGATCTTTATGACCCGATGGGAAGCAATTCATAACGTGTTTTTAAAGTAGTTTGGAAAATATCCGCTATCTACAGCAGGAGTAAAACGGGAAAAACAGCAACCAATAGTCTTGAGGGGACACCTTTTTTTAAACCAGTCAAATCCCTTCGCCGTTCGACCTGCCCCCTGCGCGTACATTTCAATGGCGTGCACTGACCCTGGTTCAGTGCGCGCGTAGAAGGACGGAGCGTCGTTGCAGAATGGCGGAGACGGATGTTTGGGGGTTTAGTTACCATAGTCCAAAAAGGTTCATTGGTCTTCCAAGTTATAATCCAAAACAAAGGTTCATTTCAAAAGACCAGGGACTCGCCGGCGCAGAACTGAAACCCAAACAAACCCATCTCTAAGAGTTGCACCTTTCTTTTAGTCGGTCGGTCGCCGGCTCGTGGCGTGCGGCGGGGAAACGGTGTTGCTGTTGCGGCCAATCAGGTCAGAGTCGGCTTTCAGCAGGAATTCCCTTTTTGTGAGTTGGAAAACCTTTTAGCATCAAGTTGCGGTCCCTCACACCTGCCCTGCCAGAGGCGTGCTGCCTGAGGCTTCTTTTGAAATGAACCTTTGTTTTGGGTTTAGTTACCGTTCAGTGCGCCATAACTTGGCGTAGTGCAAATAAAGAAAAACGAAGAAACGAAGCGCTGAGGACAGGTTACGCCAGGAACGCACTGGACGCGGAAGTGCCGCGAACATCTCCGCTCCCAACGGGAGCTCCTCCAATGGGGTGGGAGCTGGGCGGAGCTAGCTAGGCGGAGCCTTGGGGAGATGCTACATGCTAACGCTAGTTTTCCAAGATCGCCAACCCTAGCTTTAAACCCCCAGTGTGGGCTGACAAGCTTTAAACCCGCATTAAGGGTTAACAGTTTTTAACTCCTGATTGGGATTGGCAGGTTTTTAATCCATAGTGTAGGATGATGGGTAAAAAAATCTCTCATTGTGGACTGATAGGTTGCAAACCCTCGGGGTGAGCTTAGGGTTATTGAAACCTCTGTGTGCGGGAACAAATGGTAATCCCTCAGTATGGGCTGACAGGTTGTAAACCCTGAGATGGTTCTAAGAGGTGTTTAACCCTCTGAATGGTCTGATGGGTATTAAACCCTCATTGTGGCCTGAAGGGTATTAAACCCTCATTTTAGACTGATAGCTTTCAAACCCTCAATGTGGGCTGACAGGTTTTGAGTCCTGGATTGGTTTTGTCAGGTTTTGAACCCTCACTGTGCTAGACAGAAATCAAACCGTTATAGTGACCCGACAGGTATCAAATCCTCAGCCTGAGCAGTCTAGACTGACAGGTATAAACCCTCAATGTGGACTGACAGGTATTAAACTGTCAGTGATTTCTTCTGACAGATTTTTAGCCCTCAGTGTGTTATGACAGGTATCAAACCTCTAGTGTGCAATGACAGGTTTTAAACCCTCATTGTGGCATGACTGGTTTTAAACCCTCCGCGTTGGCTGACAGGTATCAAACCCTCAGTATGAGCTGACAGTCCAAGTGGGTGATCCTCCTCTCATTGAGACGTCGGTCCTTTGGCGTTGATTAAAGTGGCGGCGGCTCTTTAATTGGTGCAAATTGAAGCTGACGTGTCTTTAATGAGTGAACAGACGAGGTTAATGAAGTCAGAGCGGCGCTCCAGACGTCCGGGCGCTCCAGACGTCCGGGCGCTCCAGACGTCCGGGCGCTCCGCCTGCGGGTTGCCTCTCCCATCAGGTTTTCAGTGTTTGCTTCACTTTTACTGTTTTAGTTCAAAGTGACACCAAAAACAACTCTAAACATGATATAAAAGGGGAAGTAGAGCGAGTGAGTGAGTGAGTGAGTGAGTGAGTGAGTGAGTGAGTGAGTGAGTGAGTGGGAGAGAGACAGCAAGTTTGCTTCATGATCTTGAAAATCAGACACTAAACTGAAGGTCAGAATAAATCACAGTTAGTGTTTTATTTTTTTGCAATTCTGAAGTGTTTGTCAACAACACAGATAATAATATTAATAATAACAGCGATACAAAAACTTGTACACATATCTGCTTCTCGAAAATAAAGATTTATTTAGGAAGTTCATCATGAGCATCGTGATCTGAAACTGAAATATGACAAATTTGTTTTCTGGTGTAGCTTTTTATTAGGATTTTCACGACTTATACAAACAAACACTAAACTGTCAGACACTAAATGTTTAACATTTAGGACTTCATTTCTAGGACTATATTTCTTACAGACACAAAAAATAGTATGTCTAATATCATAATGTGCCCTATTTTGATAACAACAACAACAACAACAATAATGATTTTAATAATGATTTTATTTTTTTCAGTTCAAAAAGGAAAACAAACAGCTTTCTGTTTTGACACAAAAGAGATTAAATATATAAAATAAAAGCCTTTCAGTCGGCGGCAGATCGGCGGTCCTCATGTTCTTCGTGCGTCCTGCTGGTGGCGCTGTGTCCCCGCTCTCTGACTCTCTGCTGGGACCGAAGGAATTCCCTCAGCTGGGATGCCTGGAAATCCCTCCACAGTGTGTGTGTCTGTGTGTGTGTGCGCGCACTGCTGAAGGTCGACTGCTTTGTTTCCTCGATTTTTTTTTTTTTTTTTTTTTTTTTGGCGTCTTGTGTTTTTTTCCCCTTCCTTTTTTTTTAGTTTAAAGCTTCAGTGAAACATCAGAATCACACACACACACACACACACACGCACGCACACACACACACACACACACACACACGCACAAATACAGAGCAGAGCTTTAACTCAGTTTTTAGAAATTAAGCGTGAATGAAAATGAGGACCTGAAGGAGGACTGAACAGACTGTCAGTCATCATCCAATCGGGCGAATCGAACAGTTTGATGGACGGCTGAGATTCACAGTGTCGTTCACAGATTCTGGTTTTTGTTTTTGTTTTTACACGCTTTCAAGTTTCAGTTTTCAAAATTTTGAATAAATACACAGAGAAACAAATACAGAGTTTTACAACCATCTTTCGATAGATGATAATGATAATAATAATAATAATAATAATAATAATAATAATAATAATAACTAATAACTATAAAAACTTTATTAAAAAATTCACCATAAATCACCTTCTGCTGCTAAAACGCACGTGTGTGTGTGCGCGTGTGTGTGTGTGTGCGCGTGTGTGTGTGTGTGTGTGTGTGTGTGTGTGTGTGTGTGTGTGTGTGTGTGTGTGACAGCTGGCACATCTGACTTTGTCGTGACATCTGTGAAACTCACTACGGACGCCGCTGATGTCGCTATTTAAATGCAAATGTGTGTTCCAGTGTGTGTGTATGTGTGTGCACGCACGCGTGCGCTTCGTGTGCTTTTGACACAGAAAAGCAGGAGACACACACACACACACACACACACACACACACTCATCCACACAGATTAACTACATGAGCAAATATAAAAAAAAAAGAAAATATTTTGTTTTGTCCATAAAATCAAACATTTAATTCCTTCACATTCTGAAATAATTCTTTTAATAATTTTTTAATAATTTTGTTCAGATTTAACTTTCAAATTGAAGATGAAATGTAATTTCCAGTGTTTAAATTAAATGTTTAATTAGTTGAGCAGCGTTAGCCCGTCAGACAGAATTTATCCTCATTCTACTGTTAATGTGATTCACTTCATACATATAATACATTTAATGTATTAAATATGTTCCGATTGTGTAATTGACGACATTAATATAATTAATTGGAATTATAGAAGTCATTAAATGTACATAATTGATGTTATTTAGTCATGATTTATTGAATGTGATGCATTGAAATAAAATATAAATGAGTCATAAACACATCAGAGTGAATAGATGTAGATTGTAATATATGTACATATAAAGTGTGTGTGTGTTTTTAGAGGGATGAACAGAAGTGAAATGTGTGTGTTTGCAGGTTCGACCTCATCAGGTAACCGAATCAAACGCCCCCTCCAGCCGCTGCACTCAGCACATGATTCATGGCGCGGTGGATCAGCGGCGCGGAGCCGCGGACTCTAACACGGTTTGTCTCCACGTCAATGACATCAAGGAAGGAGTTAGAGCCGCACTCTGCACCTCCTCCTCCTCCTCCTCCTCCTCCTCCTCCTCCCGTCTGAGTTTCAGATTAACTGATTTTCTGTTAAATTGGATTAATATGAAATTAATTGAGTCACTTCGGTTTCAAAATCAGATGTTTTTCTTCTCATTTAGGCAGAACTTCTGTCTGTAAACGAAGCAAATCAACAAACTGCGGTGAACAAATGGAAAATCATTAAAACCAAGTGAGACACTGAGAGGAGGACCCCGTCATTTATCTGTCGCTGTAAATACTGTTTTTTTATTCTTTATGTTTTACTGAAAGTTTTTTTTTCCTTTGAAATAATCGTTTGCGGACTCACCAGATCTTCGTCTAGGAGGAGACGCGCCTCCTTCTGCTGCTCCTCCTCTTCCTCCTCATGTTGGATTCTGTCGGATCATAACTGACTTTATCTTTTCTTTTCTTCCTTTTGGACACTTTCACTTCTTTCTCTTCATTATGATGACTGAAATCACTCTGGTTCTTCCTCCTCCTGCTTCTTTTCTTCCTCCTCCTTCTCCTCTTCCTGCTCCTGCTCCTCGTCTTCCTCTTCCTTCTCCTCTTCCTCCTCCTCAGTTTTCCCTCAATGGATGAATAATTTCTCTTTCAGTCTCGTGCTTGTCCTCGGTCGAAGGCGCTCCTGCACCTCCTCTCGCTCCTCCTCCTCAGAGTCTCGGAGGCCCACGAGGACCTCCTCAGTTTGTTCCTCCTCGGGTCTTCAGGAAGTTGCAGCGTTACCGTGACGACACAAACACTGCAATTTGTTTTTTCCTCCTCAGACTATTAATGGGGCCAGCACTCACATAGACCTGAGACTAAAGACCTGAGACCCAAGACCTGAAACCTCAGAAAAAAGATGCGAGACCACAGAATTGACCCTAAGAACCTTTGATCTTTGACCTCAGGTCAGCTGTAAACTGTGACTTCACCAGTCTCATAAGTTTGCCGTGTGCAGATCGCACGATCTGTGTGTCTGGAGAGAGAAATCCCTCAACAAAACCAGGAGGAGGAGAATCTGGACGCTGTCGGAGCTGCAGAAAATGAAAAGCAATAGAAGAGATTCAGAAAATGAGGTGAAACCAGAGAAGGAACTAAACAGAAATTATATTTTATTAAAGTCCGGAAATTAAAAATGGTGGCGAGTCCAGCGTCTCTGCTGGAGGCCGAGTCTCCTTTTCCAACCAGGTGAAAACTGAGTCTTTCATTAACAGTGAAGACTTTCGGACGGTGGGAATCACGGTGTGCCTTATGAACGAGTGAATGAGTGAACACATGAATTGATCCGCTCTGTTCTTGTGTTCATCGGCGTGTCTCATCATGACGTTCGTTTTGGAGCAGAGCAGCCGTGCAGCGAAAGGCAAGTCCATGAAAACCAGGTCACACAGTGGCACCAGGAAACCTTCAAGACCAGTGACGTCTTTAGGTTCTTAAAGACCTGAGACCAAAGACTTAAGACCAAAGACCTGAGACCAAAGACTTAAGACCAAAGACCTGAGACCAAAGACCTGAGACCACAGACACAAGACCTGAGACCACTGACCAAAGACTTAAGACCAAAGACCTGAAAAGACACAACAAAGACTTGAGACCAAAGACCTGAGACTGGTTCTAATAATGGGTCTGAGTGGTGAGAGAGGGCGATCAAGGCCCCCATCTCTCTCTCTCTCTCTCTTTCTTCCCCCCCGGTTGGTCGGTTTGAGGGTCCGCCTCCTCCCCCTCCTCTCTCTCTCTTTCTCTCTCTCTTCTTTCTCTTTATCGCTCCCTCACACACACACACACACACACACACACACACACACCTCCAGACACACTCTCACCCTTCCTGTCCTTATATGGTCACGCCCCGCCCCCCGCGGCGATGTCGTCAGCGGCTCAGAGGAAGACCCGTGGGGTTTTTGGGTTTTGGCGTCCAGTCCTGTGGGGCCACAGGGCTGAGAGTTTCTCCTCCGCTCCTCATCCCTCCATCCTGGGCCCGCCTCTCCTCCCTGCGCCTCCTCGCGCCTCCACGCGCCTCCTCTCTTTGGGGAAAAGAAAAAAGACACTTTGCTCGCGCTCGATTCTCCGTCCGGACCCGACTCCGTTTTTTCGTCCTCTGAGGAATTTATTTCTCTTTTTCTTTTTTTTTTTTTTTCCTTCTCCTCCATCCTTCGCTTCGTTCTCGGCACTTGTTCTTCGAGACTCTAGAGAATTTTTCTGACACACTTACAGGCTGATTTTTTGGTTTCCTGCTTGTTTAAAGTAAAAGTTGAAATAGGAAGGAAAAAAAACAAATCTGAGAAAAAGTTGTAAAACGCTCCCGTCTGTTCCGACCTCTGCTTCCCCTCCGCTCGGAATCGGGGTAGAAAATGTGGCGTTCGCTCCGGTCCGTCCTGTAGAGTTTCTTCTTCTTCGTTTTCTTCTGCTGAACTTGAGTTCCTCCTGCTGCGCTGCTCCTCCTCCTCCTCCTCTTCCTCTTCCTCCTCCTCCTCCTCCTCGCCTCCTGCTCGGGGCCCCGGAGATGTTCGGGATCCAGGACAACCTGCCCCGCGGGGCCACCACCAACATGAAGGAGGAGCCGCTGGCCGTGCGCTCCTGGATGCACTCGGCCGGCGTGGTGGACGCCAACACGGCCGCGCAGAGGTAAAGTGTCCGGCCGTCGCCCCCGGGGATTCTGGGAGCTGGAGTCCCAGCGGAGCGGCGCTCCGAGCCGCCGGGACGGAGACACACACAAGAACAGTTTTTTAAAAAAAAAATGCTTTTCTCATCTTTTATTGTTTGTCAAGGTTAAAAAAAACAAACACTTTCTATATTTTTGAATCAAACTTTTTTTTTTTTTACTTAATTACAAAAACTCAAATAAATTTTGAGTCTTTTTTTTTATAAGTTAAAAAATATTTTATGTCTCATTTCACAGGATGGAAAAAAATTGTTACATTTGACAAAGTTAATATAATCTAATATTAATCATCAATATGATAATGTCTGATGTGAAACCTTACATTCACTGTCTTCTAATGATTTATTTTGTGAACCAGGTTTTAATGAAATATTAAAACAGAAAACTATCAATTAATGGAATCAATTAAAAATATTTAAAAATTAAAAAATATGGAAGTTAAAACTTAACACAAGAAACGTGGAAATGAAATGTCTCTGATGTTTCGGCGTCTCGTTTTCAACCACCTCGGTGAATCTTTCATTCAGTCGTTCATTTATTTCTACAGGAAAACAAAAATAAGGAACATATAGACTTTTTTATCATGGTGATTGATAATGTTTGCACTTTATTTATTATCACAAAATTATCAATAAATCAGAGGGAAAAAAAATTGAAAGAAGAATTAAGTTTTGTTCACTTCTTAATGTGAATTAAAATTTGTTTCTTTGAACTCAGAAATCAGAAATTGTAATTACTGACACTGTAAAAAATATGATTTCGACTTTTTTTTAGTCTTACTGAATCAAAACATAATTTCCACAGTAAAAAGTATAAATCTTAATTCCAGTTTCACACACACACTTTTTATTGTGTTGAATTTATACATCATTGAAGTGAAAGTATTTTTATGGATATGAATGAGAAATTTGAAGAATCTGGTTCAAACTGTGAAGACAGTCTCCCTCTGCACAACATCAGTATTTAGAAATAATAATAACAATGTTATTAATTTGTTATTTAGTGTATTTTACTATCAATTTCAATCTATTCTTTTATATTTTACTCCAATCTGAAAACAAACTTGACGCTGCCGCTCAATCATTTTTCTGTACGTGTGTGTGTGTATGCGCCCGTGTGTGTGTGTGTGTATGCGCCCGTGTGTGTGTGTGTGTGTGCATGGCTTCACTTTAATTCGTCCTGAGGCTGCAGTTTGACTCCCCTTTCTCATTGTTTCAATATGACACACACACACACACACACACACACACACACACACACACACACACACACACACTTCTGTCCTTTCCACTTTGTACTTTGTGCCTTTATGTCATTTTTATCACTTTTTTGTCACTGAAATTGTTTATTTTCTGTATTTTTTTTCATCTTAAATCTTATCCTTTTTTTCCATTTTGTGTGTGTGTGTGTGTGTGTGTGTGTGTGTGTTTGTGTGTGTGCGTGCGTGCGCGTTCCGTGTCCTCCATGTGTTTGATTTGCCACACCTGAGCGTGCCTGTGTGTTTTCCAGCGGGGTGGGGCTGGCCCGCGCTCACTTCGAGAAGCAGCCTCCGTCCAACCTGAGGAAGTCCAACTTCTTCCACTTCGTGCTGGCGCTGTACGACCGGCAGGGCCAGCCGGTGGAGATCGAACGCACCGCGTACGTCGACTTCGTGGAGAAGGAGAAGGTGAGCCTGCAGCGCGTAACAAACGCACCCGAGAGACAGCAAAATCACCCCCCACTTTTTTATACTTCAAAATCATGTGTTTTAATTTAAAATGATGTGAATGAAGGTGAAGAAGTTTAGTGATTAACTCTCAACAAGCGCACCCAGCAGGCATCCCGCTCCGAGAAGAGGCTGAAACCTGATCTTTGATGAGACTTTGAATTTAAAATCAGATGGAATGAAGAGAGGCAGGGGATTTTCATTTAAACTGAGTTTTTCATTCACCGTGTGACGATTTCAGGGAGACAAAAAGTGAGACAGTAACACAAAACAAGCGCACCCAACAGTCACAAGAAAAAATTACATCCAGACTTCGAAACGGGGTGAAATTTTTTTAATTCCTCTCAAAACACGATTGATTGTGTTTGTTTGTTTCTTTATTTTTCAATGCACGATGAGCTTCAAAGATATTTCAGGTTCATTCAGTTTAATTTGGCAAACGTCAACCTCATTAATTAATATAAGGCGGGCGAGTATTTAATTATATATACATTATATTAATGTGAGGAAACTTTAAACAAATGTCACATTAAGACAGGGGAATGGATTTTAATTCAGTTTGAGATTCTCTTTTTAAAAAATAACCCCAAAATGCATGTTTCAATTTGAATTTGGAGCTTTTGGATTCATCTGTTCTTTTTTTTTACTGAGATGAAAAGACCTTTATTTTTAAATGAGGACATTTAAGGTGGAAAGGTTTTTTTTTTTTTTTTTTTCAGTTTCCAACCAGATTCAGGAAATTTGCTTCAGTGCTGTTGGTCTCAAATTGCTGTTTTTGATTTGTCGTATATCAACTTTCTTCATGTCTGCAAAGAGAAGGAGAAGCAGCAGCACAAAGCAAACGCACCCAACATTCACCACAAACATGGAAATTGATTTTTGAATTCTCAATTAGAAACTTTAATTTATATTCTTTAATTTGAATCAAATGAATGTAAGCAAATATTTAATTTTAATATATAACATTTAGTTGGAATCAATCTTTCTTTATTTTCCTGTTTCGTTTATGTGTCGACTTCGTACAGAGGGAGAGATCAGGAACTTTAATGTAACACTTTGTAGTTGAAAATGATTCGTTTTACTGGAACTTTTTGTAACGTGAAGTTAAAGTCACATGACTTTCCATCAGCCAATCAGCTCTGCATTGTGTGTTTTTGTTTCATTCACCTCTGGGTCTCAGGAGCCGACCGGAGAGAAAACCAACAATGGGATTCATTACAAGCTGCAGCTGCTGTACAGTAACGGTAGGTGCGCTTGTTTTGCCGCGCAGCGCTGCACACAGATGCAGAGTTAAACAGAGCGACTGACGGCGTTTTCCGTGCAGGAGTGAGAACGGAGCAAGACCTGTACGTCCGCCTCATCGACTCCATGACCAAACAGGTGAATCATCTCTACGCACACGCTTCTCGCAGTTGGTAGCTGAACGCTACGGGTTAGTTTGTGTTCCGGGGCGGGGCTTAGCCAGAATTCAATGGACAGTCCGTAGGAGGAGCAGAGGGAGGTGCAGACAGTTTATGGGCGGAGCAGAAGGAGGGAAATGGTTAATGGATTTCACTTAAATAGCACTTCAGCGCCGCCGTTGAGCGGTCCCCGAACGCTTCACTTTGTTAATTACATTCACTCATTCACATTCAGTCACACACCACTGGAGGCGTTCTATTCATCGGGAGCAGTTTGAGGTTCAGTTTCTTGCTCAAGGACATTCTGATATGTGGACAGACAGGGAGTTGAACCTGCGACATTTCCATTGAGAGAAGACGAACTGATCCACAGCCTGAAGGAGCCACTGGTCGTGGTTCGGTCAACTTCGTCCCAACGGACGAGGCCGTCTCCTCCTGTTCTGTGGTCACCGGGTCTTAACGGGTTCAAAGGTTAACAAGCTCTGAGGAGGAAGGTTCTGCTTTCAGCCAATCAGATGGTAGAATGGTAGAAAGTTCAGCTGTGGGACGTCTGTGTTTCAGGCCATCATCTACGAGGGTCAGGACAAGAACCCAGAGATGTGCCGAGTCCTGCTCACTCACGAGATCATGTGCAGGTAGGAAGACCTCCACACCCAGACCAGGACCTGCTCTTCGTCCTGGTCCTGGTTGAAGTTCTGGTCTTGGTCCGGGGCCCGGTTCTGTTCCTGATGCTAGTCTCGGTCCTGGTGGTTCTCATGGTCCGGGTCGTGGTGGTCCTGGCTCTGGCCCTGGTGGTCCCAGTCCTGATTCTGTTCCCCCCCTTTCAGCCGCTGCTGTGACAAGAAGAGTTGTGGAAACCGGAACGAGACGCCGTCGGACCCCGTCATCATCGACAGGTAGGGGGCGCCGTTCGACCACGTCTCCATGGAAACAGCTGAGTGACAGAGTGAATGAATACATTAATTAATACGTGAATCAACGATTGACTGAATGGCTGTGAGTCAACGAAGAGTACGAGAATTAGTGAAATTTTGAGTTAGTGCACGAACGAGAGCAGACGTTTGTGAATGAGTGAGTGAGTGAATGAATGAATGAATGAATGAGTGCACATCATCTGTAAAAAATTTCTTCTGAAATCATAAAAGATGGTTGAGAGGCTGCACCTCCCCCCTCCCTCCACCACCTCCTCCTCCTCTCATATTTTCCTCCCTCCTCCTCCGTCCCAGGAGGAATCACTCGCTCTCCTCTCCTCTTTTCACCTCCCCCTCCTCCTCTCTTCAACTCTCCTCCTCTTTTTCAGCTCTTGTCTTCAACTGAGTATTAATCTCATTCCTTCCCCTCCTCCCCCCTCTGCTCTGAGGCGGAGGAGGTGGAGGAGGAGGGTTGGAGGAGGAGGATGTGTAAAGAAAAGTGATTTTTCAGCTCTCCTTTTTTTCCGCCTGTACTGGGTGAAATGCATGATGGGAAGGTCTCCTGTGTCTGCTGCTACATCCACTGTAAACCCGCAGCTCTGAGCAGCTTGAAACGGTCTGCTCCACCTACCGGGGCTTTAAACACTCTGCTCCACCTACCGGGGCTTTAAACGTCGTACTGCACCAAACCGATTCATCAGAACCAATGTTTTCAGCGACCTGCAGCTCCTACTGGGGATTTCGACCATATGCTACACCCAATGAGCCTTTAAATGACCCACTTGACTGACTGGGACTTCAAAGAAAGCCAGTCTACCTACAAGGGGCAGCTGAAAGAGCGCCCCCTGCAGCCAGAGCAGGCCAGCAGAGGAGTTCCACGTGGAGTTTGAGTCAAGTTTGATTTGGTTCTTCTGCCTCTCACCAGACATCCAATAATTAATAACTAGTTCGTTAATTAACCAGACCAATAATTATCCAGCCCATTAATTAATCGGCTTGTTAACACACGTTTCACTTATTTTTCTGAAGTTTTTCAGTCACTTTCTGTTGATTTTTCTCTGGGCCTTCTGAAGAGCCTCGTCCTGTAGATTGATCCTCCTCACTGCTGAGGATGATGACGAAGGTGATGAAGATGGAGGCTCCTCCCGGTGAATTTGTGAGAGTTTTGGTGAGGGTCTCTGGTGAGGTGCGGTGTGGGATTGTGGGAGGACGGCCTGCTGTCAGTCATGTCCGTGTGTAGGTGTGATTTCCCGCTCACTGTAGGAGAGAATCTCATTATCGGCCACGTTTCAGGGTGACTGACAGCAGAATAATGTTTGGGGGCCCCAGGGGCCCACGGCCGGCTCCATGTTAAATGTATGAATGCATAAGAGTCAATGGAGAGATGAAGTGTGGCTGAATAGTACTCGCCAACAGAGGAGTGTGACCCTGAACACACCGTCGGCTGCTGTTTGTCTGCTTCACACAGAGCAGAGCTTAATGGGCAGCAAACGCATCTGACAATTTAAAGAGCTGCAAATGTATCGTCCCACAACCTAAGGAACCTCAAACGCATCGTCCCACAATTCAAAGGGCCTCAAACACATTGTCCCATGATTTTAAGAGCCTCAGACGCATCGTCCGACAATTTAGAGGGTCTCAATCACATCGTCCCACAATTCAAAGAGCCTCATCGAACCAGCAAACTCCTGATCCCAAGCCCACCTCTCGAGCCCTGTCCCTGCCCTTGTCCTTTTGTTCCAATAAAAAGAGCTTCAAACGCATCATT
>NC_043752.1:3537284-3539784 GCF_902148845.1 Salarias fasciatus | reverse complement strand
TGGACGAGCAGCAGCAGGAGAGAGGCTCTTAGGGAGTGTCTTCACGTCTGTTGATGGTTTAGACATCCACAGCGCCGTATGGCCCGTGTTCGAACAATTGACGTAAAATACGTACTCAACCACAATGCGTGACAGCCCGCCTGAACCCTCTGCGGTGGACGCTCGGACTGACCGCGTTCCTACCACCTTTACCTACCTTCCTTTAGCCAGATTTCACAAATATTCATGCAGATTGTTTGCCGACAGTGTCATCCCAAAATGTTGCATGGATGGAACTCCATGCGCGTCCGCAGGCCGCGTAGGTCTAAAGCGGTCTGCAGGCAGCATGAGCAGGCCTTCAGCCTCCCGAACCAAAACTGGGAGCTGGTTCCACATGAGAGGAGCCTGATAGCTGAAAGCTCTGCCTCACACTCCGCTTGTAGAAAACCAAGGAACCTCCTGGAAGCAGCACTCCGAGAACCACGTGCTGCTATCAGCTCTGTGTGAGTGTGCGTGTGTGTGTGTGTGTGTGTGTGGGTGTGTGTGTGGTGTGTTAGAGAGAGAGGCCATCACAAAACCTTCACAGCTTCATGTCTGAGGTAAAACGTCTGCCGTGTGAAGACAGACGAGACGGAGCATCAATACTCCTCACTGCCGTCTGTCTCTCTCACACACACACACACACACACACACACACACACACACACACACACACACTGAGCTGCTTGAGCTGGCAGGATGTTCAAGTCCAGTTAAAGCTGGCGATGAGGAGCAGGGGGAGGAGGGGAAGACAGGTGAAGTCAGGTGAAGCCTGCGGACTCGTCTGTGGTCGTCGTGGCGACAGCAGGGTGAAGGATGTGCTGGTTAGTTACCGTGACGACAGAGAGGACACCTCGACTCGACCTTCTGCTCCGTCGCCATGGATCAACGGCAACAACCTCGCCATGGCAACCAGCCGGGGATGATGGATGACCACAAGCCGCTGCCTGTCAGAGGCGATGACATCACAGAAAGGGGGCGGGGCTAGGAGCGCTCTCGAGTACAGCTGGTTTATCTTCTAAATTGTGTGAAGCTGTGACAGGAGCCTGCTGGGTGATATCGCTCCATCGCCGTGCGTTCAGGACGTCTCACAGGAATTTCCTGGCGCAGTGAAACAAACAGGCCGTGTTTCTGTTGTCCTGCCGCCTGTAAATAAAGTTCTGTCTGTATTTCAGGTGGTGGTGTCGACCACGGTGAACGTGGACGGCCACGTTCTCGCCGTCTCCGACAACATGTTCGTACACAACAACTCCAAACATGGCCGCCGTGCCCGAAGACTGGACCCCTCTGAGGGTAGGCCTTCACTTTTCCGTCTCGGCCAATCGGCAGCGAGCGCCTCTCTCATGTCAAACCGACACGGCGAACAGGAAGTGACCTCAGACAAAGGTCACAGCAGTCTGAGGATGTTCAGAGTCACTCAGTCTGATTTGAAGAGCAGCAGAGCAACTCTTTGAACAGAAATCACCCCGGTGCATTGTGGGTAGGAAGACTGAATGCCTTCAGGTCTCCAGAGGACAGTGTGTGTGCGCGCCCGTGCCAGTGTGTGTGAGTGCGTGCGTGCGTGTCCAGGCCATTCAACCCCTTTAATTGCCCTCCTAATTAAAGAGCGTCACCATGGAAACCGGGCCTCCCAATCAGAGTGCAGCAGAGTCCCGTGGGTTTGAACCTCTCTCACTTTAAAGGCTCCAGATTCACATGAAACACGTTTTAAAGATTCAGGGGGAGGAAGAGGAGGAGGAGGAGGAGGAGGAGGAGGAGGAGCTGCTGGTGACTGCTGCTGCACTTGAAATGACACTTTCAATGAGCTGATTCAGATCAAAACTCCATGACAATCGAGAACATTTCATTCCGGGTTTAAGCTCAGCTTCCATGGTATTTCACTTCATCTTATTTTATAAGCTCTCGAAATAATAGCTGTAATGGCAACTCTTCCTCTCTGATTCACTTTTGTATTGCTGCCTGCTGTAAAGGCATCGCCGCAGAGGCTAATGCTAATGCTAATGCTAATGCTAACAAGCCCGCATCAACGTGAAATCTCCTCATCCCGAGGATCTAAATTCAAACTCTGATTTCATTTCTGTCAAAGTGAAGAGAACAGAGGGCAGCAGCTCTAATATCACACACACACTCACACACGCGCGCGCACACACACACACACACACACGCACACGCAGATGCTCTGCTTTCATTTCACTTTATAATTAATCTACAGCCTCACTTGAAAGAAGAGAGAGAAGTTAGTCATTACCGGCCAAGAGAAAGTGTGTATGTCTGTGTGTGTGTGTGTGTGTGTGGGTGTGTGTGTGTGTGTGTGTGTGAGGGTGTGTGTGTGTGTGTATGTGGGTGCGCGTGTATTCATTTTTTTCATGTACATGTTCTTGCGTGTGTGTTGGCGAACTAAAGAGGATAAAAGTCGTGACCCAATTAAATAAAAAAATTACATTATAAGTGTGTGTGTGTGAGAGAGTGTGAGTGAGTGTGT
>NC_043752.1:3519784-3532284 GCF_902148845.1 Salarias fasciatus | reverse complement strand
GGCTAACACCATTAGCTCCTTCCTCAGCATTCAGTGAAACACCTCCTCTTCCTCCTCTCCCTCCTCATCCTCCCCCTCCTCGTGTGCATTAGGAGGTGCTGTTGAAGCGAGCGGCTGACCTGGTGGAGGCGCTGTACGGGATGCCTCATAACAACCAGGTAATCTTCCCTGACCCACACACACACACACACACACACACACACATACGTCTATAACTTTGAAGTGTGGAAAACACACAACTCTGAATCCAACTTCAGTCCAGAAAGAGAACAGTTAGTCTACATTATGAAGCCAATCACACACCGAGTACCTCCTCCTTTAATTCCTCCTTCATCTCTTCCTCTTTAACCTCCGCCTCCTCCTTTACTTCGCCTTTAATTCTTCCTCCTCGTCCTTTCATCTCCTCCTCCCTCACTTCATCTCCTCCTGCAGGTTTATGAGTGTTTCCCTCCTCGAACACTGATGGAGGAGGGGAATTCTTTATATTCCCTCCATCCTTCCGACCCTCCGACACGCTTCTAAACCCACCAGTTAATCACACGCACACACACACACACACACACACACACACACACACACACACACACACACGCACACACACAGGTCTGTGGAATTGAAAGTGTAACCTTGAGCAGAGGTCGTAAAATAATGTAAATGTAACTGTAGTCACAACAACTCTGTGTGTGCGTGTGTGTGTGTGTGTGTGTGTGTGTGTCAGACACACAAAATCCTGTCATGCAAAGAGAGAGTTAGCAGCTGCAATGCTAACATGTCAGAATTGTTGTGTGTGTTGTTTGATGTTGTTGACGATGTTCATGTTGAAAAGTTTTTGACCTTGCTTTGGTGTTTTCTGCGCAGGAGATCATCCTGAAGCGAGCGGCCGACATCGCTGAGGCGCTTTACAGCGTTCCCAGGAACCACAATCAGATCCCGTCGCTAGGCAACACCACCTCCCACGGCATGATGGGAGTCAACTCGTTCAGCGGACAGCTGGCTGTCAACGTGTCCGAGACCACGCAAGGTACGCGTGTTACTCTAGTACTTATGGCGCTGTTACAAGTTGGACTATTGCAGTGTTTTGGTATAAATACTGCAGATGTGAAGTAGAAAATGTAGTCTGATTACTATGGCACTCCCACGGTAATACCGTATGTTCTCCGAATACTGAGATGGAAACGCTGCACTCTAAAACCGGGTGTCGTCTCAGTCGGTTACAGCCGGAACACCAGCAGCGTGTCGCCGCGGGGATACGTACCGAGCTCCACCCCCCAGCAGAGCAACTACGGCAACACCGTCAGCAGCAGCATGAACGGATACGGGAACAGCGGCATGCCCAACATCGGCGTGGCAACGTCACCGGGCTTCCTCAACGGCTCCACGGCAACCTCCCCCTACGGCAGTAAGTATCAAGGTAAATACCCCGGGACTCCTGCGAATGCCCTAAACACTACTGTTGAGACCCCGGTATGCTGTATTTACCCCCAACACCATAAAACACCCCCAGTGATGCCATTGGCCTCGCCACGCCTGCATTGGTTCAACACATGAACTTGGTTGACCTTGAATTGTCGTCACGGTGACCTAGTTTTGGTCATGAACTGGTTCAGCTGGTGTTCCCGGCCGGTGATTGCTGTGCCTGTGTGTGTTCCAGTGGTGCCCTCCAGTCCCACCATGGCCGTGTCCAACTGCAACTCCTCCCACGGAGTCTTCTCCTTCTCCGCCGCCGTCAAACAGAAGAGCGCCTTCGCTCCGGTCGTCAGGCCTCCGGCGTCTCCGCCGCCGCCTCCCAACTGCGCCGCCAACAACGGCAACGGGCTGCAGGGTGAGGCTGCTCCTGATTTTCCACCGTGAACTACAAAACACACACTCACACACTTAGTTGTGGGGTGGGTAACCTGAGTCCTGTTAGTACTGCATGAAGAGTGACAGGCCAATCCATGTTTTATTCACTACAACCCACAGATACATCCTCTACACACACACAGACACACACACACACGCACACACAAACACTGGCAGTCAGTGTGTGTGATGTCAGTGTTTCTGACAGAGAGGTTTGTAGAGTGTTAAATATTCATGCTGCTCTCGACCTCCTCTGAGGCAGAAATGCTGCTCAGTGTGTGTGTGTGTGTGTGTGTGCGTGTGTGTGTGTGTGTGTGTGTTTGTTAAGGGTTGTCCATTTGCAAGCTGTGCACCATCAGTCGATGGGTAAATTCAGTTTGAATGTTATTAATAGTTCCAGCTGCGGAGAAAAAAAAAAAAAAAACAGATCATATCCACGCATTGCTTTACTCGTCAGATCAATCACATACTGTCTGCACACAATCTGTAAACAGTCTGCATGCACTTTGCACACTGTGTGTGTGTGTGTGTATGTGTGTGTGTGTGTGTGTGCACGCACAGGTCAGACTAACACGCTGTGTATCATTCTCTCTGCAGCCATGTCCGGCCTCGTCGTCCCTCCAATGTAGAAAACCTCCCCCCTTCTCCTACCTCACCTCCTTCCTCCCCCTCAGCCACGAGCACTAATCACCCGGGAGGAGGGCGTGGCTGTTGCTTGAGGAGGCGGGGCCTCACGCAGCGACAGGCTACGTCGTGAGCAACAGGTTTCAGCCCTGAGGAGGCGGCGTCGGTCAGACCTCAGCCTTGGCATCACTTCCTTCACCTGTGATGAGAACCTAAAGGCACCAAAGCAGCTCTGCCCTCTGATTGGCTCCTTGCATCACCGTGGTAATCAGGTGGGCGGAGTTATCCCCTCAAACCTCAAACTGCGGAATCCATCAACAAGCAGCTGCTAGCTGTCCTCAACTTTTTAATCGTGTTTATAAACTCTGTGGGAAAAAAAGAAGAAAAGAACGGTGAATAATACCTTTTTTTGCCCCTGTAAGCCCCGCCCCCAGTGATTTAACCACACCCCATCTGTCTTTTTTTTTTTAATGCTTGCACTGTAAAGTCGAGTCCTGCATCCTGATACGCTTCTGTGACCGTCTGTCTTGTTCAGAGTTGTCTTTTTATTCCTCTCCCCTTCCTCAACCTTCTAAGCCCCGCCCCGAGCACTGAAGCCCCGCCCCCAATGTTTTCTCTGTGGGTTTTGTGATTAGCTGACCAAATACTTTGACGTCACCACGGTTACTCACCCCGTCACCACGGAAACTCACGTCGTCACCGAGGGAACCTGTTTTTGTATCATACAGAGTATAAATACTGTATTTATATATGCGCTGGATTTTGTACAGATGGATGTTACCTCATCTCGTCTGTGTGAGTGTGTGCGTGTTTGCGTGCGTGTTTGCGTGCGTGTGTCTACTGCCACACTGAACCATCGTTTTGTATCAAAAAAGAAAAGTGAATGTCTTCACACATTTCTGGCGCTGTCAATCAAAGCTGACGTCCCATCAGCTCCACCGTTAGTTTCCTGTTGTTTTTAATGTGAATCTGGTTTGATGATGTAATTTCTCACCGTGAATAAAGGTCGCTCCTCTGACTCCGCCTCTTTTTCTTCTCCTCGTTAATGCTTCACCTGCTAGACACACAGTTCACAGAGGGAGAGAGTGTGCTGAATTTAACTCTAGATTCTCCATCATGTTCAGCCACTGTCAGGTCAGAGGAAAAGATCTCACGTCGGTGAGCAGCAGTGAGCTGGGACAAAATACCTGGCTGACCACGGAGCTCAGAGAATGAACAGACAGTAGCTCTAACAGCCGAAGTGTGCGGAAGAGATTCCTCTGTCACAATGCACATTTCCTGTCTTGTCTGTTTCCTGTTTTAATCTGAAGTTTCGCACTGTTTGTCATTTCAGTCTCCTTGCTTCCTTGTGTCTGATTGTTGATCTGACTGTTTGATGTGTTTCACTTGTGCCTGATTGTGTGATTGTCTGCACCTGCTGGGTGCACTATAAGCTGGGCTTCAGTTCTACATCTTGGGTCCAGGTTGTCAGTGTTGCGCCATTTTATAATGTCCCATGTATTGTACTTCATTGGGTTTGGGACTCATTGTGTTCCTTGAGCTCCCTCTTCCATCCTGCTCTGTTGGCATTTTGAGTCCTTCCTTCACCTGTGACACTGAGCTTTTCTAACAGGAGGAAGCTTGAAGCTGATGCTTGACTGAGGCAAATGACCACATGTTCAGGAAACTGAAGCTTCAGTTCACACAGGACCTCTAAAAAATTAACCTCCGTAAAACAGACCTTGAAGTTTTGATGAGTCCCTAATTCTGCTGCCAGATTCAGGATTTGGTGTAAATAACATGAAAGCTTGGATTCACCCTGACTGGGTTTCCCTGGCCCGGGCTTGAGACATGAGCCGGGTCCCTACCACAGAAGGCAGGCCATCCCATGATTTGTGCCCAGAGGAGCCTGGGTTATGTGTACAGTCTTTTTAGCATCACCTGTCATGTACAGGGTGATTCTCTGAATTTGGTGCTCTTTGAGTTCTCTGAGTATTGAAAAATATTTCACAAAAAATTGTGTTTCTAATAATTGCATCTGATGAAGGCATATTTGAACCTCAGAGAAAATAGGAATTCCCACCTTAGGCATGAAATCCAAATGAATGTGAAATATTATTGATTTAAAATGGACTGGCTGGTGCAACATTCAACCCCGTAACAACGCTTCAACTATGTAAAAGTGCTTTTTTGTTACGGGGTTGAATGTTACGGGTTGAAGATTTTAAATAAAAGTAGTCACACATCCACATTAGCTAGGGTGTAGAGCATCATATACCATGAGGGAAAACAAGAAATTCATGTATTTTACCAAGACAATTATTTGCTTTTACTCAAACAATAGTAAGTATCATTTATGTATGTAACAGAGTTGAAAGGTTGAGCTTGACGATGTCAATCTGATGATAAAAACAATTAAATATCACAAAGAAAGTATGTTAACACTTACCTCTCTTTAACAGAATGTGCGGGAAAATGTTGAGAGTTGTCACTTTCTGGATGCTGAAGAACTTGGGCTGAACCATTATTTTGAAAAGGCTGACGGTACATATGGTGTTACAGGGTTGAACAAAATTGAGGGACATGGTTAAATATAGCCATTGTATAAATTTTTAATGTATTTTTCTTATATTTCTTCAATTTAGGTAATTATAGACAGGAAAATTATTATATTAGCAAAAAAAAAATATAGTTACTGGATATTTTTATTTGGTTTATATTCAATGAAAAAGTAACTTTGGTAAGTGGGGACATGTACATTTGTCAGACCTCTAGGCCTCGACAGGTCATAAAATTTTTCTAAACATAATTTTAAAACTATATTCGTGTGCTATAATGCAAATACACATGGATCCTTCAATTTCTTGATTTAAAATGCCTTTTGTGATTCACTTTATATGAAAATCTTTGAGGTAAAAGCGTGGGACACCAAAGTGCACCGAATTCAGAGAATCACCCTACAGCAATGATCCTCAACCCCCGGACCCGAGATCATTTGGTACCGGCCTGCAAAGAGAGAATAAAACGTTTTAATTCTAAATTTCCGTTAATCAACATTGAGTTTTATTTTGAAAAACTTTTCACTTCCGTCAACGTGGCTTTCCTTCAACGAACTCCGTCCGTATTTTTTTTTTTTTTTTTTTTTTTTAAGCGTTTTTATACATCATCATGTTGGCCAGCGGGACAATAATGTTGTTTAAGACCGGCCGTGGTGCAAAAACAGTTGGGGAACATTGACGTAGAGTCAAGGCCTAACCGGATGCAGAACACTGCGGAAAAGAAGCGAGCGGAACCATTAAGTCATGCAGCAGTAGCTACTAGCATTAGCCCCTGCTGTAATAAACGGTTTTATTTCCACTGGATGCGTTTTACTTGTGGCTTGATTGCAAGTGATCCGACAGCCAAAGTAATTTCCACATGCGGCAGTCAAAAACTCCAGGGATTGGATAAAAGATTACGGGCGACCGGATGCCAGCCCTCCACAATAAAACTCCCCCCTCGCGCTGTGCAACGCATCTGCTGGGAACGGAAACCTCCGCGGATTCAGTTGGTGAGTAGGCCTGTCGGTCTTCTTATTGAAGCTGTGATCACGTGGGCCGCTGCGCCAGTTTGAGAAAACTTTATAGCTGCTGATCCAGGCTCTGAGTTGAAATAGTCAGTGGATGTCAGAATTATGCGGTCGCTGTCCATGGTGCTGGACTGTGTTTTTTTTTATTAGTGACCATGTAGCCTGATGTTTTTGTTGTTCTCTTGGTTTGTTACACTTCATGTCTAGTTGATGGACTTCCAAATGACATAGTCGCTCTCCATGGTGCTGAAGCTTGGAAGCTTGTTACAGGCATGTGTACGGCTTGTGTGCGTTTAAAGGGATCGGTCATTTGTTCTGCGAGACGTTCAGGTGCTACAGTGTTGTTGAGACTTTACTCCACGGTCCAACTGACATCAAAAACTCTAAAACTCGAACATTTTCGTTTCTGTTCTGGAAAGCAGCTGCATGAAGGTTCTAAAACTACTGTCTTTGGCTGCAGTCAGGGAGTCGAGGTGGATTTTGATTTGCTTGGGTCTGATTCTTCATTTCAAAGAAGCTGGCAGATTCTGTATAAACCCCTGGAAGGAGAGTAAATCGTTGACCGTTGACGGTGATGCAATACGCTGTAGCAACGGATGTAGAGACACCCTGGATCCAACCACTTCAC
This sequence comes from Salarias fasciatus, assembly GCF_902148845.1. Lineage (NCBI taxonomy): Eukaryota > Metazoa > Chordata > Actinopteri > Blenniiformes > Blenniidae > Salarias > Salarias fasciatus. The sequence continues at coordinate 3,525,643 of NC_043752.1, read as the reverse complement.
ATCCTGCTCTAAACCTGAAAGAATAGAACACCTCATGGTGTCCATAGGTTTACTGGTCTTGGGAGGTTCCTACAGGGGCTGGTGGAGGCTTTAGGAGAGGCTTTTTAGGTTTTCCTTTGGTTAAAAATGCACACAAAGCAAGAACAAAAAGATGGAAACACTTTAGGAGCAGACAAAGTTCCTGCACCCTCCTGTGGCGCCACATAGTACAACAGAACATTACACCTCCCTGATCTTCACTGAAGCAAGCACAGTAAAAACTACAATGCTCAAAACACAGAAACAGAGCAGGAAAAACCACAGGGACCAAAACTCACGGGAGAAACACAGAAGGGGCCAACAAAGACACAGACTGAGAACTTAAATACACATCAGGAGGAAGGGCCGACGAGACAGGAGGTGGAAACACTGAAGGGAGAAACAAAGGCGACAAAGCCACAAGACAGGAGAGACAGGAGGGGAGAGGCAGCGCACACAAACACATGAAGGAAACTCAAGCAGGCCTCAAAAACAGAACATAAACCCAGAGCTGTGACCCTTTTACACAATCACCGAGAACTTCGATGGTTTTAAATCTGGGAATGTGAAAAATGTGGGAATCAGAACAACATAACGGCAACTATCATCTGTACCCTGGGTGTTTTTCGCTCACTGTTTACATGGATCATCATGTTTTTTTACTCAAAGATGGAAAAAAGAAAAGCAGGTGTTTGTTTCTGACAGATAATGAACACAGCGAGGACAATAAACAAGAACTTCACTGAAAAAATATATGAGCACAGATTACATGAACACATCACTACTCTACACACACAGACACACACACACACACTCCTGAGCTCCTCCTCCTCTCTCACACTACCTCGAGGTTTCAGTGTGTGTGTTCACAGGTCAGGTGAATTGTGGGAAATGAAATGTGAGCGAGCGAGATGCAGAAGGAAAAAAGAGCGCTTTAACATTTTCAAAGTGTGTCTGTGTGTGCGTTTCTGTGTGTGTGTGTGTCTGGAGGCGAGCCTTCACACTTGGAGCTCAGGGGTCTCCCTGAGGACCTGATTGAGAGCAGGGAGCTCTCGTTGCCGTGGCAGCGGCGGCAGCTCCTCCCCCTTCTCCTCCTCCTTCTCCTCCTGGTGGTTCTCCTTTGTTGTCCTCTGTTGGATCACAGTGGATGTTGTTCCGCTCACAGTCTGAGTCCAGCTGGATCCCCCACAGAAGAAGAACCCCCCCAGGAGCAGAACAGCCAGCGGGACCCTGCAGAATGCCAAAGAAAACACCTAAATCTGAAGACAGTCTGAAAACCATCGACCATGCTGCTGTCTCTCTGTCTGATCGTTGCCGTTTAAGCTCGATTCAGGACCGTTTTTTCTGAATCAGTGTAATGAATTTAGAGCTGACACAACAAGTTTTTCACACCTTCAAGCGAAAACATCATCTCAAAATGCTTTTCTAATTCAGAGAATTTGCATTTTTTTCACGTTTCCGTGGTAAATTGGACACTCAAAACGCAACGAAAATTTAGTTTTCACTGGAAAACGATGTGTCTTAATTTCATCCCAGCGTTTCATGGAGGAAGCAATAATAGACTTTTTTTTCTTTTTTTTGTGCAAAGTTTGGTTCAAACACTAGCAGTGAGCATAACATCAGCTGGTGGCTACATGTTCAGTGCTGCAGCGATACAAACCCTTGAATTTCTTAGACCCCTTTCCCGCTGGCCAAAAATCCCGTTTAAACCCGCTAATAACCGGCTCCTCACGGCAGTGGGAAAGGGTTTAACCGGCATTTCAACCCGGGTCGACTGACCCTGCAAGCGACCCGGGTTTTAAACGGCTCTCCCGCGATCGGCTTCAGTGGGAAAGACAGACCCGGGTCGACGCGGTAATTGAAGTGATGACGTCGCCGTAGCGCGGCTGCGTTAGCGCGCTTGTTGTTTTTGGACACAGCGTGAGATTTCCTTGGTCAAGATGACCCAGCATGGGCAAGATGGCAAGATCAGAGCATCAGCGCGGGAAAAGACAACCGCGCAGCTCGCCTGCAGGCGATTAGACCTGGCTCTGCAGGCAGTGGGAAAGGAGTCAATTGCCGATTGTTTCAGTGGGAAAAGGGTATTAGTGATGGATGCATTTTTATTCACATTTTACACTCAGCTCATCCATATTTCCATGCCACAGTATTTAAACTGAAAGTTTCCACTGAGCCAGACAACATGCTCTCATGTTTCATCTTCAATCCGTGAGCCGCTGCTGCTTCTTTCCACACACAGTTTAATGTCTGGTAGTTCGCTGACAAGAACTTTCTCAATGACTCAACATTCACTGCTGGAAGATTAAAGAAGAACACAAACTGCCATCATTTTTTTTAAATATCAGATTTTTCTGAATGAAATGATTTGATGTTGACAAATTGAGTCTGAGGCCTTGTTTTTAATCAGTGCACTTGTTGATGTTTGATCGGGAGAAGATGTTTGCGTCTCTCTGACTGATGTTCTCCATTACTGCTGATCAGTACTTCACCTATTGATCCACTTCCCATTGATCTGCGTGTGTGTGTCTGTGTGTGTGCGATTGTCCAGCTCGTTAACCCACCTGTGTCCTCTTTAGTGATCTGATTGGATCGTTTGGAGTCATCTGACCCGCCTTAATGAGACCAACTGTCACAAAGTTTCTTGAGAGACTTTCAGCCAATCAGCACTCGCAGTGTAGCACACTTCCTGTGGATTGTTTGCTAACAATGTTTTGTGTGTGTGTGTGTGTATGTGTGTGTGTGTGTGTGTGTGTGTGTGGTAGCTGATCCTGACAAACTGATCTGGGGTCATCTAGGGTCAGAGGTAATACGATGTCCTGGAAGGTGGTTTTCACAATAGTTAGTGCAAACAGGAAGTTGACCCTTCTCACTCCCTTCAATCTCTTAACCCCCCCCCCCCTCAAACCCCCTCCTCCCATCCCATCCCACCCCACCCCCACCCTCCATTTACCCATCATCCATCATCACAATGAAACAGAGTGTGTGTCTGGAGGAAAACTTCCCTCAGCCACATGAACTCTGCTGATCAATCAGCCAGTCGCCACTGCGGCTGTGTCACCGTGACGACCGTGGAGGAGCAGGGTGGGGGGGGGGGGGGGGGGGGGGGGGGTCAGGGGGTCTCCAGAGAGTGGGCATGTTTGTTGATTAAACTACAACAAAACAAACAAAGAGTCAAAACAAACTAATTACCTGCAAACAAACCTGATCACAGAGAGCGCTAACGAGGCTTAACGAGGTCACAGCCTGTTTACACAGCAGCTGCGCCTGTGTGTGTGTGTGTGTGTGTGTGTGTGTGTGTGTGGTTTGTAGCGACACGAAGAAGTTAGCGTTCCATCAGTGAACACACACACAGGTGAATAATTGATGTTTTTGTGCGGTGAAGCTAAAACGCTGTCTGCTTTTAGCGAGACGTATGTGTGTGTGTGTGTGTGTGTGTGTGTGTGTGTGTGTGTGTGTGCGTGCGCCCATGTGCTTGAGTGCCTGTGTGTGTGCGTGCGTGCGCGCGTCCGTGCGTGTGCGTTGAATAAAATATCTGCTGTCATGTCCACAAATGAATAATGAATGGACACATTATGGAGACGGTCTATCAATCACAGAGAGAAGCTCAGCGTGTTTAACTGTGACCCACAAACCTGTTTTTATTTCTCTCCCGCGCACACACACACACACACACACACACACACACACACACACAGGAATAATGTCAGATTTGATGTGAAAACACTTGCTGAAAAAAAAACAAGAAACAAAAGAACGAATGCAAGGAAATCTCTCAGCCCTGAAGCCGAATGTTGTTGTTGATCAGAGGAAGATTAGGCGGAGTGTAAACAGGTTAGACGGATCAGAATGAGGGTTTTGATTCATCCATAAACAGCTGATTGGCTTCCGTCCAGTGTGAGACACGCCTCCCGAAACCCAAATCAAACATCAGTCACATGTTGGTCATAAAGGTTTTCACCAAGTCTGTCACATTGATCCCCTTCTCACTCCGTCCAGCATTTACCATTACTGTCTGTGTGTGTGTGTGTGTGTGTGTGTGTGTGTGTGTGTGTGTGTGTGTGTGTGTGTGTGTGTGTGTGTGTGTGTGTGTGTGTGTGCAGGCTGATATTAGAAAGGTAGGGTGATAATCATTCACTTGTCAGTGTGACAACGGACATGGATCATATTTAGACCTTATGTAACTCAATTTTACACACACACACACACACACACACACACACACACACACACACAGGCCAGGTTAATCTAATAGACAGAGCAGAGCTGCAGAAACAATAAACGAAGAAACAAACAGAAATAAGGAAACATTTAAGAAATTCATCATTTTACCCCCAAAACACATTTCTCATATTTATCGTCATCTTCATTTTCATCATCATCTTCACCTCATGCAGAAGAACTGGTTCTCATGGGTTCACTGCGTCTGGACAGCTGAAGGTAGAAACTCATCTCTCCACTCCTGACTTTTTTCCATCGCGTTGTCTTTCAGAAAATGCGATCGTTGGTTCTGGAAATCCGATTTCTGCCAGTTGATCATCGGTCGTTTCAGAGTCTAAAGGTACAAACCGCTCAGCAAACTGACGGACCTGCCCCACGTTCAGTCAAATCATATCGATGGTAGTGTGTTCAGCAATCACAAGAGGCAGCTCAAACACAGAATGGAAGATTAGAAGGTGTGTGTGTGTGTGTGTGTGTGTGTGTGTTGGGGGGGTTACAGAAGCTCAGAGGGTCAAATATAATGAGAGAGATTAATTTAATAAGAAGGCTTTTAAAACAACCTCGTTTTTGAGTGTGTGTGTGTGTGTGTGTGTTTGTGTGTGTGTGCGTGTGTGTGTGTGTGTGTGTGTGTGCGTGCGTGCACATGCTTGTGTGTATGCGTTCACTCATTAGAGATTTGAAAAGACAGACAGAGCAAACCTGCTGTCTCTCATTCCTCCCCTTCATTTATCATTATCTACTCACAAACACACACACACACACGCGCGCCTGTGCCAGTGTGTGAGTGTGTATATGTGTGTGTGTTGTGTGTAATCCTTTTTCTGAGCTGAAAAGGGTCAAAACCACAAATTAACTTTCCTCTCATTAATTTAACCAGGATTAGCAGTAACACACACACAAGCGCAAGTGAACAGCTGAGTGTGTGTGTGTGTGTGTGTGTGTGTGGGTGGGGGGGGGGGGGTTAATGGTGTTGATGTAGACTTTTAATTGCTTTCCATTCAGAGGAAATCCATCAGATAATATTCTTTCCTCTCTGTTTCCTCCTTGTTCGTGTTTTGACCTCAAAATACAAAGCAACAACTGTGTGTGTGTGTGTGTGTGTGTGTGTGTGTGTGTGTGTGTGTGTGTGTGTGTGTGTGTGTGTGTCTCACCTGTTGCCTGGTTCAACGTTTAAAGGCTGAAGGTTACACTCAGTTCAAAGTTCTCCTCGATTTGTGATTTTCATTTCTCAGGAACTGAAACTGAACATTTCCGTCTCTTCCGGGACGTTTTAGTCTCCACTGATCCCTGGATGGTCCCTGTGCTACTACACACACACTCTTTTATGCGCACATTCAAACCAACACACACGGCGGCGGAGCCAGTCTCCCGTTCTGCTCCTGCTATCTCCAGAAAAGCTGTGAATATCTCAGTGGAACATTAGAACCTCTTCTCCATAGCGAACTGGTAACACCACAAAGTGACAAGTCATAGTTCCACCAACTTGAGCGGCCACTGTGTGCTGTGAGAGCGCCACCTACAGGAGAGGATGCTAGGAACAAAGTGAAGCTAACAGGTGTGCGTGTGTGTATGTGTGTGTGTGTGTGTGTGTTTCCAGTTTACGGACTCAGATGAGAGCAGCAG
>NC_043752.1:3494784-3509784 GCF_902148845.1 Salarias fasciatus | reverse complement strand
CCAGTATGACAAGGCGCAAAGGATCATATTTTACAGGAGAAAATACATTTTATCTGCTAACTTCAAAGCTGTTCTTAAAGTAACAAGTAGTGAGGCTCTTCTTAGAACTGTAGCGGAGTTAAAAGCACAATATTTGAGCTTTTTGAGCTTTGAAGAAACTTTTGGGAGGAAAATAAAAATTGATTGAATTCTCCTGAGGAGGCGAATGAGTGAAATATTCACCAGACTCATTTACTGAAGGAACATCGCTCCACGTTTTTATGAACAAACATTCAAGCGTTCATGTTTCTTTAATCAGACAGGGTCCCGACGAGTGGCTGAGAGCCAGCAGGAACACACACATTCACATACAGACACACAGATTTTAAATTTTGAAAAATGACAAAATAAAAATGTTCGTCCCAAAGCTGTTTAACTTTTAACACAAATTGACGACAAAAAGCGTTAAAAGGTTCTGACACAGTTCAGTGTGTGTGTGTGTGTGTGTGTGTGTGTGTGTGTGTGTGTGTGTGTGTGTGTGTGTGTGTCTGTGTGTGTGTGTGTGTGTGTGTGTGTGTGGGTGTGGGTGTGTCTTCCAGCTGGGTGGGCAGGCCGCCTCCTAAAAGCCAGAATAAATATTAAAAGCAGTTCAATATTTCATTCAGATAAATTATGATGGAGTGTTTCTGAAAGCCTGCAGTGTGTGTGTGTGTGTGTGTGTGTGTGTGTGTGTGTGTGTGTGTGTGTGTGTGTGTGTGTGAATAATACATGTCGGTGTCAGTATGTTGTGATGTTACAGTGATCTGTGGTGTTTTCAGAACATACGACACTCATGTTAATGTTTCATCGCCCGTCTCACTTTGTCTGCATCATCTCACCATCCTCTTCCTCCTCCTCTTCCTCCTCCTTCTCCTCCTCCTCCTCCTCCTCCTCCTCCTCCTTCTCCTCCTGCTCCATCAGATAATTCGTCTCTGGAGTGTTTTGGCACCAAGTTTATTTTTTAGTGTTTTATCTGAGTTGAGAAGCTTTTATATCCTTCAGACCAGCTGATCAGTATCACCTGGTTTCACAGATAAATACATTTCTAGCATTGGAAGTCAGAGCAGTGTTTCCCGATAATATTCCCTACAGGAAGCATACATGCTGTGAAAAGTATGGGCTCTCACACGGAACCCTGTGGAACTCCCTGGTCACATTAACCAACTGGAATCTGTCTGGTCAATATTTTAATCCTGGTAACATGTTCAGGAATGTTCTGATGGCATCAGATAAAGCACTGACATCTACCAGGACAAGAACAGAAGCCAGGAGAAGTAACTAGTAACCAGAGCAGCGTGAGGAGGAGCGGAAACATGTGGCCAGATGTTTGCAGCATCAGGTGTGTGAATGAAGTGTGAACAAGATCATAGAGCAGGTCAGAGGTGCAGTTACACACACACACACACACACACACACACACACACAGACGGGGTTTCCAGCCGGTTGGCTCACACTGATGATCCTTCATTAGCTGCGACAGGCTGTGAAGCCGATGACATTTCACAGCCGCTCAGTTTACTTGTCGAGCGTGTTTGATCCGACGCGCCTGAACGCACCGCAGGTGGAGACGCTTCCTCATTAAACATGACACCCGTCGTATGCGCAGTTCATCCTGCGACTGCTCCGACATGTTCACCTGCTGAACTCACGCACACACACACACACACACACACACACACACACACACACACACACACACACACACACACACACACACACACACACACAGGCTGTGACCTCTGTCGCTCTGAATCATTAAATGATTTGTCCTAATTTAAATGTCCCGGGTTTGAGAGGAAGTCACGGTCAGAGCTGCACAGACTCTCAGGACTTGAACTCCTTTATTTTCTATTGTGAGATTTTATAACTTGAATTTAAACTCAGTGTTTTCGATCAAACTGTTTTGAGCAAAACGTGAGGTTTTTAAACTGCACGTCACATGATATTTCAGGTTTAAACCTCAGCATGTAAATAAAGTGTGAAGTGCAGTGTGAGTGTGTGTGTGTGTGTGTGTGTGTGTGTGTGTGTGTGTGTGTGTGTGTGTAGGTGTTTAATTCGTCCGTCTCATCTTTCTGTCACTCTGCAGACGCGTCAGTCCAAACAGAGATTTCAGCCAATCTCAGCCCAGCGTTGAGGGGAGGAGGTGAAGTCTCACCAATTTACCTGCTGGAGGTGTGACACACACACACACACACACACACACACACACACACACACACACACACACACACACACACACGCACACACACACACGCACCACACAGGAAGTGAAGTGTGAACTGATTGGATCATGTGACTCTGCGAGTTTACAGTTTTATCTGCAGCTTCTCTTTGAAATTCTTTCTTTATTTTTCATACTTTAAAATAGTTCAGCTCAGATTTTTCTCTCGAACGTTTCTTACTTCACATAATAACTTTGCTTTGTCTCTTGTTTTAATGTTTTTTCACAATTTTACTCCACGAGCTTAAAATTAGCCGCTCATATTGTTCATGAACCAATCAGAGGCACTCATTTATGTAATTGTCTGTTTCCAACTTTGAAATGGTGTAAAGAAGCTAAAAGTACACATACCGACACACACACACACACTCTTTCGGTGTGTGTGTGTGTGTGACCCCTGTGACCCTGCCTGTCTCCTCCTGCTCCGCTTCACCAATTTCCATGGTAACAATATTAGCATCATCAGCAGCAGAAGCACCGAGGAACGACACCGAGAACAGCTCATTTAAACTGAAACACACACACACACACACACACACACACACACACACACACACACACACACACACACACACACACACACACACACACACACACACACACACACACACACATTTACAATCCTCATGAACATGTTACAATCCACACATGCTCAATCTACAATACACACATTCCTCTTGAATAAACTGGAGTTTAGCTCATCTGTTCTATAATGATCATGGTGAGTTATGGTCAGTGATAATAACAGTTCTAATATTAGAACAATCATGAAAATGGTGATGATAAAAACGATACATTGATAGGAAACTACAGCCGCTGCAAAGTGCAAACAAAGAGAGGCTGAATGTACCGAGTCTCTGAGGAGTTTCGTGTGTGTGTGTGTGTGTGTGTGTGTGTGTGTGTGTGTGTGTGTGTGTGTGTGTGTGTGTGTGTGTGTTCTGGGGCTGGGGGGTGTCAGAGCAGAGTGTGTGAGAGCAGAGGGAGAAATGCAGTAGCAGTCCCCGTGAGGCAGAAGCAGGACTGGATCGCCCCCTGCTGGTCACCATAAGAACTCTCCTCAGTCTGCTTGGTGTTTTTGCCCCAAAGAAGCTTTAAACTTTAATAAACACTGACAACTAATAAACTCCTCCGTTCTTTTAACCAGTCCTACCAAGAGCAGGTAAGACAACAGCTGTAGTTTAAATTACAGTCAGGAAAAATGTTTTGTTAATTAGCAACAGACTGCAGCTTTAAAGAACAATGGATGAATGAATCTGTTATATTAACTGTTAAAAACACTGTCTTTTGAGCTGATCAGTCTTTGAACAGCACACTGAGCTCTCAACTTTTTATTATTATGTTAATTATTATTGACTCGCCACAACTACTTTGTTGGCCTCTACTGAGAATGGATCTCTCCTTCAGCCACGATCATACAAGCTCATGTTCCAAACGCCACACGTGTCGTGTTTAACTTCCTGTGATCTTCACTTTGGCTGCTGATTGGTTTCAGAATCACTTCGTGTACATAAAACCAAAGAGTGGAGCTGTTCCTGGACTAAACCCAAAATACAGTTCAGGTTTTTCTATTTGAAATGTTAGAAAATCGTCATACTGGGCAAAATTCAATAATTCATCTCAAAGACGGTGTGTGTCGTGCATTTCTCTTTAAAAATAATGCAACACAAACAAATATGCAATGTCTTTTATAACAGGTAATATGTTTTTAATCAGCAGTTTGCACTTTAGACAGCCAAACTTACTGTATTTACCAGTAAAGGAAACTCTCTAGTTAACGGTTATAAATAAAAAAATCCTTTACATTCTAATTTATATTGCAGTATTTACAATAGAAATCCAAAAAAACACAACTTTTCACGTTTCCGATTGAAGTTTGTGTGTGTTTAATGTAGATTTAAAACTTAAAATGTTGCCAGCACTGATTCAGACGTGTTGTCTTGCACTGATTAAACACGGTTGGTGTGAAAATGCAGGAATACTCCTCAGTTCAGACACAACGATCCCCCTCAACTTTTAGTCAAACGTTCAAAAACACAAGAAAAAAAAAACAAATCGTCAAGCTGATTTACAGCTTTTAACACAAAGCTGCACGAATCAAAAAAACGACGCCACATTGTGGTGTGTGTGCGTGTGTGAGTGTGTGTGTGAGACATCATTTAAATAAACTGATAAAGGTTTCATTAAAAATGTGAAATTAGAAATATTTTATCTGAATCTAACAGAAGAAAAAAATAATGAACTTTCCTTCCTGCCACTTCATTTATTTATTTATTTATTTATTTATTTATTTATTTATCATCTTTGTTGATCCTTTTAAATTTTCTAGAGACACACTCCAAACACCTCAGCCCTGTCAGGTGCGTCATGCGGCCCAAACAGTCCAACAGGAGCTGCGCTCAGAAAAGTTGGGACGGCGGAAACAAATCAGATGAAAGTAATGCTGGGTGGGGTCAAAGGTCAACGGCGTCCACAGACAACACATGCGTCACACTCCGAGGTCTTTTCCTGCTCCCCGCCGCCCGCTCCCACCCCTCTCCTCCTCTCAGTAAAATGACATTTAGAGCAGCAGGGTGAGAAAAGCAATCTGCCGCTCCTCCCTGGAGAGGAGCAGGACGGAGGGAGGAGATGTAAATGTAAAAATGAGTGGAATAAAAGAGGAGAGACGGGGGGAGGAGGAGGAGGAGGAGGAGGAGGAGGGGGCGGACACGGAGTGGGAGGGGTGGAAACAGAGTGGGAGCAGAAAGCAGGAGGAGGAAGAGGAGGAAGACCAGGAGGAGCAGTGTGTGTGTGTGTGTGTGTGTGTGTGTGTGTGTGTGTGTGTGTGTGTGTCTGTGTGTGTGTGTGTGGCTCCTTCAAACCCTGCCAAAATGCTAAAAATTCCATATCAGATATCCTACAAAACTTCATTGATTCATAAATCGTATAAATAAAGTCTCTTCAGAACGGTCCTGTACAGCAAAAACTGTGAAAATGTATTAAAATGACCTTATATGTGTGTGTGTGTGTGTGTGTGTGTGTGTGTGTGTGTGTGTGTGTGTGTGTGTGTGTGTGTGTGAGCAGAGAACCACAAATCAAGCTTAAATAACTAAAGATGTGCGTCAAGTTCCCATCTTATTTTCCGTCTTTGTAAATGATTTATGTAAAGACATTCGAGTGCGATTACATCTGTACACAGACGGCAGAATATTTGATTCCTCCGCTCCCTCTGCAGCGCAGACGACAGAGGAAGTTATTGCGAAGAGATTTGAAGGATCTGAAATTGGTTCTAAATGCGTTAAGAAAAGAAGAAGTTTGGCTCTCTTGCAAAGTGACAATCTGAGAATTTATATATTTGATGTTACGATGGGTGAAAGTGTCTGGAATATGGATTTATGAAAAACTTTTTTCTATTGTACCAACCTTCTGATCATGTTGAGAAACTCCAGCAGGTCTGATGGAGATCTGCAAGCATGTCCAGATCAGAAGCAAGGAGGAAGATCGGAGGAGAACATGATGGAGGACAAACAGGAAGGAAGCAAGGGCATGAGGAGGAGGAGGAGGAGGAGGAGTGTTTGCATATAGTGGACATGATGATGAACACAAGAATAAAGTCCTCAGCTGGGAGGAGGTGTGGCCTTCCTCAGTGAGAGGAGCTCAGCGAAGGACAACAGGACGTGTTGATGTTAACAGGAGGAGACATGGAGCTGCTGGACACATGTTCATGCTATTGGAGGTCCACAGGGAGCAGGACGCTCCTCCTCCTTCTCTTCCTCCTCCTCTTCCTCCTCCTCTTCCTCCTCCTCCTCCTCTTCCTCTCACACCTCCACCTCCTGCTAAAACTGCAGCAGAGGCCAGTTCATGTGGTGATGTAATCTAGCGCTGGGCTGCTCCTGAAAGCAGGAGCAATTATTTCAGTGATGATGCTGTGTGTGTGTGTGTGTGTGTGTGTGTGTGTGTGTGTGTGTGTGTGTGTGTGTTTCATTTTAAAGTAATCTGCACAAAACAAAAAGCTGTGATTGGTTTCTTTTGTCTCGGTCGTGAAGTTTCCAGGTGCTCATTAACCAGCAGTTTTATCAGAAGGAGGAGGAGGAAGAGGAGGAGGAGGAAGAGGAGGAGGAGGAGGAGGGAGAGGAGCGACGGAGGAGCAGAACCATGTAAAGGAGTAGGAGGAGGAGGAGGAGGAGGAGGAGAGGGACGAGGAGGATCCGATCACAGTGATGTCGTCTTGATCAGTCACATTCAGACGTGAAGCTGCTTCACTCACTCATTCAGATGTGACCTGTGACCTTGACCGCTCTCTGAAGGTCAGTCAAACAAATGACCTTCTTATACACACACACACACACCGATGATGAGGACGATGACGACCATGATAGTGACAGTGCCGATGTTTTGATGATGACGATGATAACGACGATGTTGATGAGAGTAATGATGATGAGGATGAGGTCATAGTGAAGTAACAATGTTTAAGATGATGATGACGAGGCTTATGATGATTATGATGATGAAGAGGAGGCGGAGAATGATGATGATGATGAGGGTGATGACGACAACAATGATGACGAGGAGGAGAATGATTATGATTAAGATAAGAGTTATTATGATGATGATGATGATGATGATTTGTGGTGAAGATGATGGCAATAACGATGCTAATGATGATGAATTGAATGATGGTGATGATGAAAAATAAGAGAATGATGATGATGATGAAGAGAATGATAACAATGGTGATGATGATGAGGAGAATCATTACGATAATGATGAGGAGGAAGATGATGATGATGAAGAGGATGATGATGATGATGATGAAGAGAATCATAACGATGATGACGATGATGATGATGATGATAAAGAGAACAATGATGATGATGAAGAGAATCATGACGATGATGATAATGAAGAGAAGGATGATGATGATGATGATGATGATGTGACTCCCAGCAAACCAAGCTCCTGAATCCTCAGATCTTATTTGTTGTGACTGATGTTGATCGAGTTGCAGTAGAGTTATGGTTCCATTGTTCATAATGCTGTTCCGACTGACTCCCATTAGAAAAACACACTATTTTTAATCCTCCATTGAATTTTGTACATATTGACACATTTGATCACAATTACAGATTAAGAGATTGAATCCAAGCTCTGCTTAACTTCACCATGAGCCTGGACACCTCCAGCAGGGTGTTTAAACAAAATGTGAATATCTTGAGAAAAGTCTCACATAAAACTCACAACTACCACGTGTATGAAGGTTACACTTCTGTGTGAGGAGGAGTTTGGGAGATGAGGCTGAAACGTTCCTTTTTTGAATGTGACAACAGACTCAGGTTAACAGGTTTTATCCTCCTTCAGTCAGCACAAAATTACTCCGCTGATTTAAACCTGCCCCCCTTTACTTGTCAGTGTATCTGCCCCCCAGCCTCTTCACTACCCCCGCAACCCTCACATGTCAGTGTACCCCCCCCCACCCCCATATCTCCCGCTCTGAAAGGACTCTTAAAGACTTCCCAGTCGACTAACCCCTCTGCTCTCTGCTGCCGCCTCATTGGTCGGTCGCTGACATTTTGTTAGATGTCGTTAAGGCCGGCGGCTCCATAAAGCAGCCGAGGGTGACACCCCTCCACCACCGCCAGCCGCCCCCCACCCACCCCCACCCACCGCCACCAGCCGCCGCCGCGGAGTGGAGAAGACGGGGAAGACAGGGGGACGGAGGGAGGGAGGGGGCATAGAGTTATAGTTCTTATTTAAGGTCTCGATTAACCTTCTTTTCTGTACGACTAATCAATTTTCATGATACCAGCTCCATAAAGTCTCCTCAGACCCCCCCAAGACACGTACAGGAGGGCACAGACCCGGACCACAGAGACCACAAAGAACAGGACCAACGAGACCACGGTGACCACAGAGACAACAATGATCAGGACCGCAAAGACCAGGGCCGAGGACACCAGAACCATAGAGACCAGTCCAAAAAGACCAGAACCACAGAGACCAGGGCCAAGAGACCAGGGCCAAAGAGGCCAAAGACCCCAAAACCATAGAGACCGGTCCAAAGACACCAGAACCACAAAGACCAGAACCACAGAGACCAAGGACAAAGAGGCCGAAGATACCAGAACCATAACGACCAGTCCAAAAGACCAGAACCATAGAGACCAGGGTCAAGAGACCAGAACTATAGAGACCAGTCCAAAGAGACCAAAGACCTCAAAACCATAGAGGCCAGTCCAAAAAGACCAGAACCATAACGACCAGTCCAAAAGACCAGAACCATAGAGACCAGAACTATAGAGACCAGTCCAAAGAGACCAGAACCACAGAAACCAGGGTCAAGAGACCAGAACTATAGAGACCAGTCCAAAGAGACCAAAGACCTCAAAACCATAGAGGCCAGTCCAAAAAGACCAGAACCATAGAGACCAGTCCAAAGACACTAGAACCATAAAGACACTAGAACCATAAAGACCAGAACCATAGAGACCAACGCCAAAGAGGCCAAAGATACCAGAACCATAGCGACCAGTCCAAAAAGACCAGAACCATAGAGACCAGGGCCAAGAGACCAGAACCATAGAGACCAGAACCACAGAGACCAGGGTCAAGAGACCAGAACCATAGAGACCAGGGTCAAGAGACCATAGCTATAGAGACCAGTCCAAAGAGACCAAAGACCTCAAAACCATAGAGGCCAGTCCAAAAAGACCAGAACCATAGAGACCAGGTCCACAGAATACACAGAAACCAGGACCATAATGACCAGAACCACAAAACCCAGTACCACTAAGAACCATAGCACAAGATGGTGGAGACATTTCTCTCCATTTCCAATTTTGATATTTCTGTGGTGGTTCATAAACCACAGCTCATCGGTAGGGTCGTTGTGTTCTCTGCTCAGACTGACCAGGCTGAAGATGAAGATGATGAAGGCGTCAGACCAGATGTTTTGGAGGTTTATGACTGGACATTTCATAAGATCTTCGAATTCTCAGACTTGATGTTTCTGCATGTGATGAATGTGTCAACTGGTCCTTTATGAAGGTTTCTGAAGATGTTGAAGGCTGATGATATTTCTGAAGTTCTTGACGGTCTCAGACTGAACGTTTCTGAATTTGTTGAAGCTCCGCCTGGACATGTCTGGACATGCTGAAGATGTCTGACTGGAAGTTTCTCAAGGTGACGAAGGTCTCAGATCGAACCTCTCTGAAGGTGTTGAAGGTCTCAGCCTGGATGTGTCTGAAGGTTTCCGAGTGAAAACGGCGCCTTTCTGCTCTTTGTTCCCTCTCAGTCTGTCTTTAACTTTTCTTCCTGCTCTCATTCATCTTCATCTCTCTCTCCGTCTCCATCACTCCACATTAGCCCTCTCTCTCTCCTCTATTACCTCCCTCTGTCGTCCATTAGTAACACCTGAATCCTTCTATTAGATTCAGGAAGTTGGCCTCATAAATTCGCGGCGTCTGCGGGCCGCCGAGCGCCGGCTCACTGTTTTTGATAATGAAAGGATCCAGGCTTAAATTCACATTACCTTTGTAATGTACTTCATGCTTGATCATATCCAGCTCTTTGATTTTATTAACGTCTCTGAATGGATTTGCTCCTCTCTTCCCGTCCATCTCCGTCTGTCTGCCCCCGAACGACTGCTTCGACCTCCGAGCGGCCGCTGAAGGTCGAGGTCGCGGGGCCGCCGCCTCACCTGCGTGCTGCTACACAGAGGTATGATGGGAAACACGGTGACAGGGTTCAACTGGAGAAAGAAAGAAAAAAAAAAGAAGGTTCACATCAGAAATCTGCGAACTCAGCAGCTTTGTTTCATTCTGTTTATTTAACAATTTAATGTTCAACAGAAATGGAAGGTGTGTGTGTGTGTGTGTGTGTGTGTGTGTGTGTGTGTGTGTGTGTGTGTGTGTGTACACAGCTCAGCAGAGTGAAAGCTCTACTCCAACATTTAACCTGATCAGATTAATCCGAGCCGGCGGGTCGATGCCAACAACTTCACACACTCACCGTTTCATCACATAAGCACAAAACCAATTGATTTAACCCGGTTAATTTCCCCACTGTGTGTGTGCGTGTGTGTGTGTGTTTGTGTTTGTGTGCGCGCGTGGAATTGAATTAGCTGTTGTGTTTTTGTGCAGTACAGCAAACATTGTTAGCTTTACAAGCTGATCACTGAACTAAAACTACACTAATTAAAAACCCACTCTGAATGTATGTGTGTGTGTGTGTGTGTGTGTGTGTGTGTGTGTGTGTGTGTGTGTGTGTGTGTTGAACTCTGGACGGGTCAACACACACATACTTTCTTGTTTTTTCCATTTCTCCATTTCTTTTCCGCCTCTGCTGTCACTCTGTCCGTCAGCCCCCCCTCCTCCCCCCTCCTTCTGTCAATCAGCCAGTTATTCAGCCGACACATTACGAGTTTCCGGACACACACACACACACACACGCACACATACACACCCGCACGCACACACACTCACACAGAGGGTGGTGACCTGCTATTACTGAGCTTTTCTGCTTCACTGCAGTCTGGTAATGATGGTCAGCTATGTGTGTGTGTGTGTGTGTGTGTGTGTGTGTGTGTGTGTGTGTGTGTGTGTGTGTGTGTGTGTGTGAGAGAGCTAGAGTTGACCAGTTGGCAGTCCATTAGTGTGATGTGATGGACTGTTTGGCCGGAGCGGCTGCTGTGTGATGGTGGTCCGTTCAGCTGGCGTTTGAAGTGAAACTGAAACTTTAAGAACGACCAGCTTTTTTTTGGTGTGTGTGTTTGTGTGTGTGTGTGTGTGTGTGTGTGTGTGTGTGTGTGTGTGTGTGTGTGTGTGTGGTTCCTCTCCTGCCATGATTTTGACACGTGATGATTTCCTGGAGGACCGCGCCATGCCGCAGTGTTTGGCGAGATGGTCCGGCTTCAAATATTAACCTTTAAGTGAGGCGTCTGCATGTTCTCCCTGCGTGTGTGTGTGTGTGTTTCCACCATTGTTTGTTTATAAAAGATGGATAAAACTTTGTCACCCATAGCATTCTGGAATCCCATTGCGTTGATTTGAGCATGTGGAACATTCGAAACCAGATGTAAATGTGATTGTTCCAGCCTGTCACATGACCGCATCACGTGGACAGAGGAGGCGCTGTGACAGGACGATTTATACAAAACTGTAACTCATAAAACAAAATCAACAGATGAGTTACATGAAAATCAGAGTCTGGTTATTGATTAGTTATTGTCAAGTTATGGAAACTAGTTTTAGAGACCAGAACATGTTCTGAAACCGGGCGACTTTAACTGTTTATTTGCACTCACAAACCAACATCATCGCCCCCTGCTGGAATTTCCCTGGAATTACAGCTTTTCTGCACTTGCGCATTATCTTCACATTTTACCAGCGGTGGTTGGCACTTGGTTTCCAACCACAGTCCAAAAACATGCATGTGAGGTTTACTGGTATTTTTAAAGTTAGACGTTATCAAGGTTACAAATATTGAGGCTTATACTGTATCTTGTCAGGGTCCCATGTTATTCTAAGGGGAGATTTTTTTTATATCTTTATCAGAATCGCATGTTAAGAGCAGCTCATATTGTCAGGCTCACATTGTGTCAGTATCACATGTATCCACAGTACGGCATGTTAATCACAGTCACATGTTGTCATTTCATTAACCTTCAGGTTCCACTTTATCAGGATCACATACTATCAGGGTTCCATGTTCTGAGGATCAAATGCTGGACATCACGATCGCATGCGATCGGGTTAGCATGTTGACATGTTGTCGGGACAGCGTGTGATCAGGCCACATGTTGTCAGGATCACATGTTGTGGAGGTGATCTGCAGCTTTCGGAGCTCTGCGATGTGTTACTGCGTTCCAGCACATGGCTTTCTGATGCAGATCAGAGTTGAAGTCTGCGTTAATATTTCATGTCACGACTGGATAATTCATGCACACACAGACGCGTGCCCGTGCGCACGCACGCGCCCCACCGGCCGTGCGCACTCACGTGCACGCCTAACGAGCTGTGGCGGCTCCCTGCTGCTGAAAAATTCACACGGAGCATCAAAGTTTAACCAGGACTTCCTCTCTGTGTCCTAATGAATCTAAGTCCATTTGTTCACATTTAAATACCCGACCAGGCTGCTCAATTAGCATTGCACACACACACACACATGCGCGAACACACACACACACACACACACACACATGCACGCTCGAACAAAAAAAACACACGAGGAATTCTAAATGTTTTATTTCAGGGTGCGCGACACACTCAGCTGTAGTGTCACATAAACCTGTTTGTGTGTGTGTGTGTGTGTGTGTGTGTGTGTGTGTGTGTGTGTGTGTGTGTGTGTGTGTGTGTGTGTGTGTGAGATGGTTTATTCATGTATGTCAGAGTGGTTGAAACAGGAAACCTCTCATCTCTGTTTAGCTGCAGGCTGAACGCTGTTCGACCCATAACCGCCTGCTCTCTGACTGTGTGTGTGTGTGTGTGCGCGTGTGCGTGTGTGTGTGTGTGTGCATCTGAGATATTCTGATTGAAACCGACTGATCCTGGTCACAGAGTGACAGGTTTTAAATGACCTGAAGTGACTCTGGTTGAACAGTACCATACGTTAGATTAAATCACTTCAATTGATCCCTGATAGTGTGTGTGTGTGTGTGTGTGTGTGTATGATTGTGTGTGATTGTGTACACGCGTACATTTGTGGGAAGGCTTTAGATGCAGCATTTCAAGCCTTTGAACAGCACGTTGTAATGTGGAGGACCTGTAGCTGCTCTTCAAGATGCAAAAATCCAAAATGAGGGACACTCTCATTATATTATTTAAGTCTTTTTTTTTTTAATTTCAGGTGAGATTTTTAGAAAAAAAATATTTTAACTGTACCTGCATAAAATAATGTTTTGAAAAGACTTGACATGTTGTTTATCCCTCCCAGTAAACACAAAACTCCTGAAGCCTTCTCCACACACCTCTTATTTATTGTGACTGGTGTTGGTACAACACATGGAGTTACACCTGTTCATCATGCGTAAAATGAACAATACAGTATTTTTAATCCATCGCTGTATGGGTGATTCACAGAGAGTGCGGCATTTCATCCGTCTTACTGTGTTTGATTTGTGTAGAAGTGTTTTATTTGTCTTATTGTCACAGTTTTTTTGTAGGTGGATCTTCTTTGGTGGTGCACTTCATTTGTTTCGGTGTAGATTTTATTTATGTGATTTTGGTTGTTGTGGGCTGTGTTTGCAGAGCAGCATTTGATTTGTATTTAGTGTTTGAGTCATGTCGTGTTTAATTTGTGTACACAAACTTCATTTGTTCGGATGCGATCGTTTTGTGCTGGATATCTGTCACTTATTTAGATGGGTTTGATTTTTTTTTTATATGAATTCGGTATTTGTTGGTGCCTCTGATTTAACCAGGTGCGTTTGATTTGGGTAGGTTTGTTTGTTAGATCCGTAATGTTGCGTTTGATTCTTTAAGTGATTTACATTTGATCTGGGTCTTTTGGTTGGAATTATGTAGTTTCGTTTCAGTTTTGTTGGTTTGTCTGATTTGTGTACCTCCTGATAATTTGGGTTTCATTTATGTAGGTGTGTTTGACTTTTGTAGATGTGTTTGATTTCTCTAGGTACATTTGATTGCCAGAGATAAGTTTAATTTCTGTAGGTGTGTTTGATAAGTGTTGCTGCACCTGGTGTTTATCGATGCGTTTGATTCCTGGAACATGGTCCTGTAGGGACTTTGGATTCTCCCTCCTTGGTGTCACTTCTCAGTTATTCCGTGGATTATTTGGCTCATTTCACGGTTAATATCTGTGTTTTTTAGCTCGGCTGCAGAAGTGTGAAACTTTAATGTGAGGCCGTTGAAGGCGGGTAGGTTTCTACTGAATATTTCACACTGTAATTGGTTCTCCGGCCGGGTGGAGTTAGCGTCAGCAGCTGTTTTAATAACTAATACTGACTGTCACTGCGGATTAAACATGGCCGCTGCGTAGGAACCGCTCCAAAGGCTCATCAGCCAATCGGCAGCCTGATCTGATTGGACTAAAGGCAGGAAACGGAGGAGCTCACAACCTGATCCAGTTCAGCACCTGGTCCACACCTGGTGTCTCTCTTTGCACGTCTTGACTTGGTGCATTGATTTGCTTGAATCTTTGTACGACTTTTCATCCTCCTGTTGTGACTCAAATTTGCCTGTTTCCATATTAACGTGCAGTCTGCGCGTCCTTGAACTCATCATGTGTCTCCTCAAGACGCCCAGTGAATATTAACGACCAGGTAATTAATCTTAATTACAGTGTGTGTGTGTGTGTGTGTGTGTGTGTGTGTGTGTGTGTGTGTGTGTGTGTGTGTGTGTGTGTGTGTGTGTGTGTGTGTGTTGAGACATCCGTACTCCTCACTGTATTCTTCAGGTGACAGACGTCTCTTAGCTGCGGTCTTTAAATGTCAGGATAGACTTGGCTCAGAGTCCCGGACTTCACCTCTATTCTTTAACCTCACAGACCTCACACACACACTCACACACACACACACACACACACACACACACACACACACCCCAGCCCATCCACTGGGAGTAATTTTGGGCATCAATGTCTTGCTAAAGGACAGTTGGACATATGGACTGGAAGTAAATGGGAGATTGAACCTGCAACCATCCAAGTGGAACCTGAACTGCTCTAACTACTGAGCCACAGTCAGCCATTGAGCTGAAGGATGGTCTGGTACATCCAGACGTCAGCCTGTTACCACCCCTGTGTTAAGTCGCTCTTCTATACAGTTATTA